>NC_045984.1:820514-868014 GCF_010909765.2 Amblyraja radiata | reverse complement strand
CGCTGTGCTCTGGTCCAACTTTACTGCCAAATCGTTGATATATACATTAAACAGTGTTGGGCTCAGATTGCAGCCTTGCCGGACGCCTCCTCTCCGGGCGAAGAGATCAGTGCGTTTGTCCCCAATTTTAACGCTACATTTATTATTCAGATTCTTTGATTTGATAAGGTCATATATTTTTCCTTCTATACCACAGCCGAGGAGTTTGTAATAGAGCCCTTCATGCCAAATAGAGTCAAATGCTTTCTCAAAGTCAATAAAACAGGCAAATATTTTCCCATTTTTCGTTTGGTGTACATGTTTTTCAATGAGAGTGTGGAGGGTATAAATGTGGTCAGTGGTACGGTGTTTTGGGAGGAAGCCGATTTGTTTTTTACTGAGAATGTTTTGTTTGTTAAGGAAATCCTGCATTCTGTTGTTTATGATACTGCAGAATAACTTCCCTAGGCAGCTACTGACACAGATGCCACGATAATTATTTGGGTCTAATTTGTTTCCACTCTTATAAATGGGTGAAATAAGCCCTTGGCACCAAATATCAGGGAAATAACCTGAGTGTAGTATGATGTTGAACAGCCTAAGCACTATGTCCTGCATCTCCAGAGTGCTGTACTTGAGCATTTCATTTTTGATGCTGTCTGGACCACAGGCTTTCTTTGAGTGGAGAGATTTTATTTTTATGGTCAGTTCTTCCAAGGTAATTGGGGAATCAAGAGGGTTTTGATAATCTTTAATTACTGTTTCTAGTGTTTGGAGTTTTTCTTTGATATGGGAATAATTTGAGTTTATTTTATTTATTGGAATGTCCTTATATAGATTTTTGAAGTGTGCTCTCCAGATATCACCGTCTTGAATTGGTAGTGTTTGTAGTTTTGTTGTGCTCAGGTTATTCCACATATCCCAAAATTGGTTTTGATTTATGGAATTTTCAATTTCTTCAAGTCTCTTGTGAGTGTAGTTTTGTCTTTTGTTCCTAATCGTGTGTTTATACCTTTTAAGAGTTCCATTATATCTAATAATTGAGTATAGAAGTTGGGATGTAATGTTAAAATTGTACAAGGCATTGGTGAGGCCAATTCTGGAGTATGGTGTACAATTTTGGTCGCCTAATTATAGGAAGGATGTCAACAAAATAGAGAGAGTACAGAGGAGATTTACTAGAATGTTGCCTGGGTTTCAGCAACTAAGTTACAGAGAAAGGTTGAACAAGTTAGGGCTTTATTCTTTGGAGCGCAGAAGGTTAAGGGGGGACTTGATAGAGGTTTTTAAAATGATGAGAGGGATAGACAGAGTTGACGTGGAAAAGCTTTTCCCACTGAGAGTAGGGAAGATTCAAACAAGGGGACATGACTTGAGAATTAAGGGACTGAAGTTTAGGGGTAACATGAGGGGGAACTTCTTTACTCAGAGAGTGGTAGCTGTGTGGAATGAGCTTCCAGTGAAGGTGGTGGAGGCAGGTTCGTTTTTATCATTTAAAAATAAATTGGATAGTTATATGGATGGGAAAGGAATGGAGGGTTATGGTCTGAGCGCAGGTATATGGGACTAGGAGAGATTATGTTATCGGCACGGACTAGAAGGGTTGAGATGGCCTGTTTCCGTGCTGTAATTGTTATATGGTTATATGGTTATTATATGGTTAATACGTAAGTCTGGGTTGTTTGGTTGACGGTGTTTTGGTTCGATATTTTCCTCAGGTTTTTTCTGACACTTTTACACTCATGGTCGAACCATTTTTCATGGTTGTGTTTTTTGATAATTTTTCTCTTCTGTTTCACAAGGTCAGCTTTGATGTCTGCCTTGTGAAAGATCATATTAATGTCATTTATAGCCATGTTTACACCATCTCTAGTAGTCTCATATGGGTTTTCAGTATTTTATTTGTGAGATCGGGTGAGTTCAGGGCCACGATGAATTTATCTCCACTATCTGAAACCCATTTGTAAGTCTGATTTAGTTTATACAGCTTACTCGGTTCCTTTTTTACGTCTTTAGTTTGAACAGGAAATTTTAGGTACACGTTGATTTGACTATGGTCTGAAAGAGGGGACTGCTGTCTAACAGTGAATGCACTGATAGTGCAGGGGTCTGTCTTTCTCTCTGTCTCTCTCTCTGTCTCTGTCTCTCTCTCTGTCTCTCTCTTTGTCTCTCTCTCTGTCTCTCTCTCTGTCTCTCTGTCTCTCTCTCTCTCCCTCTGTCTCTCTATCCTGCTCTCTCTCTCTCTCTCTCTCTCTCTCTCTCTGTCTCTGTCCCTCTCTCTCTCTCCCGTGTGTGTTTGTGCGCACTAGTGTGTGGGTGTGCATGCGATTGTTGGCAAATGAGCGCGTGTAAGTGTGCATGCGTGTGTGTGTGTGAGCATGTGTGTGCCTGTGAGCGTGTGATGGTGTGCATGTGTGTAGAAACATAGAAAATAGGTGCAGGAGTGGGCTATTCGGCCCTTCAAGCCTGCACCGCCATTCAATATGATCATGGCTGATCATTCAACTCAGTATCCTGTACCTGCCTTCTCTCCTTTAGCCACAAGGGCCACATCTAACTCCCTCTTAAATATAGCCAATGAACTGGCTTCAACTACCTTCTGTGGCAGAGAATTCCAGAGATTCACCACTCACTGTGTGAAAAATGTTTTCCTCATTTTTTATTTTTATTTTATTTAACCTTTATTTAACCAGGATAAGTCTCATTGAGATTAAAAATCTCTTTTACAAGAGAGTCCTGGCCAAGACAGGCAGCAGCACAGTTCCACAGTTACAGACAATAATTAAAAAAAAAAAACAACAGAGAACATATAAATAGAGTCACAGTCAGATTCAAATTCAGCAGGGGTATTAAAATTAACAGCAGACTCAGCAGAGCCAGGGACTTGGTTAGGTTGAACATTCCTTGAAATCATATTTGTAAAACAAACAGACACAGTTAGAGACAGGAGGAGACGTGTGCTGCCATCTTGGATTTTTGCCACAGAAGATGTCGAGACGATGCAGGTTTGGAATTCCTCCCACACCACACAAAAGCCAGACCGGCCCGGTCAGCACCGGCGAGGCAGTAAGGGGGGGGGGGGGGTGGGGGGCTGTTCTGGATGCAGGTGTCAAAGTCCAGAAAGATTTTCTCCCCTCTTTTGGTGCGCTAGTTTCATGGCAGGTTGCCAGCAACAGTTGTGGGAGCTCGGCAGTTAGTTGATAAGACTGTTCGCAGTCCCAAAACAAGCAGAAACTTTTAAAATAAATCTCTGCAGCGTCGCAGCGATACTCCAAGATGTTAAAGGTTCCACTGTGCCTCCTCCGAAGTCCAAAAAGATTTTCTCCCCTCTTTTGGTGCGCTAGTTTCATGGCAGGATGCCAGCCACAGTTGTGGGAGCTCGGCAGTTAGTTGATAAGACTGCTCGCAGTCCCAAAACAAGCAGAAACTTTTAACTCATCTCGGTCCTAAAAGATTTCCCCCTTATCCTGTGACCCCTTGTTCAGGACTTCCCCAACATCGGGAACAATCTTCCTGCATCTAGCCTGTCCAACCCCTTAAGAATTTTGTAAGTTTCTATAAGATCCCCCCCTCAATCTTCTAAATTCCCCCCTCAATCTTCTAAATTCTAGCGAGTACAAGCCGAGTCTATTCAGTTTTTCTTCATATGAAAAAAATTCCCTGTACTCCCTCTATGGCAAGAATGTCTTTCCTCGGATTAGGAGACCAAAACTGTACGCAATACTCCAGCTGTGGTCTCACCAAGACCCTGTACAACTGCAGTAGAACCTCCCTGCTCTTATACTCAAATCCATTTCCTATGAATGCTAACATACCATTTGCTTTCTGCACTGCCTGCTGCACCTGCATGCCTACTTTTAATGAGTGGTGTACAATGACATTCAGGTCTCATTGGATCTCCCCTTTTCCTAATCAGTCACCATTCAAATAATAGTCTACTTTCCTGTTTTTGCCACTAAAGTGGATAACCTCACATTTATCCACATTATACTGCATCTGCCATGCATTTGCCCACTCACCCAGCCTATCCAAGTCACCTTGCAGCCTCCTAGCATCCTCCTCACAGCTAACACTGCCCCCCAGCTTCGTGTCATCCGCAAACTTGGAGATGTTGCATTCAATTCCCTCGTCCAAATCATTAATATATATTGTAAATAGCTGGGGTACCAGCACTGAGCCTTGCGGTACCCCACTAGTCACTGCCTGCTATTCTGAAAAGGACCCGTTTACTCCTACTCTTTGCTTCCTGTCTGCCAGCCAGTTCTCTATCCACATCAATACTGAACCCCCAATACCATGTGCTTTAAGTTTGTATACTTATCTCTTATGTGGGACCTTGTCAAAAGCCTTCTAAAAGTCCAGATATAACACATCCACTGGTTCTCCCTTATCCACTCTACTAGTTATATCCTCGAAAAATTCTATAAGATTCGTCAGACATGATTTACCTTTCATAAATCCATGCTGACTTTGTCCAATGATTTCACCACTTTCCAAATGTGCTGCTATCCCATCTTTAATAACTGACTTTAGCAGTTTCCCCACTACCGATGTTATACTAACTGGTGTGCAATTCCCCGTTTTCTCTCTCCCTCCCTTTTTAAAAAGTGGGGTTACATTAGCTACCCTCCAATCCTCAGGAACTACCCCAGAATCTAAAAAGTTTAGAAAAATTATCACTAATGTATCCACTATTTCTGGGGCTACTTCCTTAAGTACTCTGGGATGCAGCCTATCTGACCCTGGGGATTTATCGGCCTTTAATCCATTCAATTTACCCAATGCAACTTCCCGGCTAACCTGGATTTCACTCAGTTCCTCCATCTCATTTGACTCCCGGCCCCCTGCTATTTCCGGCAGATTATATATGTCTTCCTTAGTGAAGACAGAACCAAAGTAGTTATTCAATTGGTCTGCCATGTCCTTGTTCCCCATGATCAATTCTCCTGTTTCTGACTGCAAGGGACCAACATTTGTTTTAACTAATCTTTTTCTCTTCACATATCTATAAAAACGTTTGCAGTCAGTTTTTATGTTCCCTGCCAGTTTTCTTTCATAATCTATTTTCCCTTTCCTAATTAAGCCCTTTGTCCTCATCTGCTGGACTCTGAATTTTCCCCAGTCGTCTGGTAGGCTGCTTTTTCTGGCTAATTTGTATGCTTCATCTTTTGTTTTGATACTATCCTTGATTTCCCTTGTTATCCACGGATGCACTACCTTCCCTGATTCATTCTTTTGCCAAACTGGGATGAACAATTGTTGTAGTTCATCCATGCAGTCTTTAAATGCCTTCCATTGCCTATCCACCTTCAACCCTTTAAGAATCAATTGCCAGTCTATCTTGGCTAATTCATGTCTCATACGCTCAAAGTTACCTTTCTTTAAGTTCAGAACTCTTTTTTCTGAATTAATTATGTCACTCTCCATCCTAATGAAGAACTCAACCATATTATGGTCACTCTTGCCCAAGGGGCGAAGCACAACAAGACTGCTAACTAACCCTGTTTAAGAAGGAACTGCAGATGCTGGAAAATCGAAGGTACACAAAAAAGCTGGAGAAACTCAGCGGGTGCAGCATCTACAGAGCGAAGGAAAAAGCTCCATAGATGCTGCTGCACCCGCTGAGTTTCTCCAGCTTTTTTGTGTACCTGCTAATTAACCCTTCCTCATTACTCAATACCCAGTCTAGAATAGCCTGCTCTCTCGTTGGTTCCTCTACATGTTGGTTTAGAAAACTATCCCGCATACATTCCAAGAAATCCTCTTCCTCAGCACCCCTGCCAATTTGATTCACCCAATCTATATGTAGATTGAAGTCACCCTTATAACTGCTTTACCTTTGTTGCATGCATTTCTAATTTCCTGTTTGATGCCATCCCCAACTACACTTCTACTGTTAGGTAGCCTGTACACAACTCCCACTAGCATTTTCTGCCGCATAGTGTTTCGCAGCTCTAGCTAATGTCCTTCCTTTCTATTGCGTTAATCTCCTCTCTAACCAGCAACGCTACCCCACCTCCTTTTCCTTTCTGTCTATCCCTCCTGAATATTCAATATCCCTGGCTGTTCAGCTCCCAGCCTTGGTCACCCTGGAGCCATGTCTCCGTGATCCCAACTGTATCATAGATATAATGTGCGCGTGTATGTGTGTGTGTGCATGTGTGTATGCATGCGTGGTGAGCGTATTTGTGAGCATGTGTGTGAGCGCGTGTGTGTGTGTGAGCATGTGTGAGCGTGTGTATGAGCGTTTGTGTGTGTATGTGTGTGAGTGCGTGTGTGTGTGTGAGCGTGTGTGTATGAGTGTGTGTGTGTTGGCGTGTGGAAGAGAGCATGTGGGTACTGGCGTGTGGAAGAGAGCGTGTGTGTGAGCATGCGTATGAGCATGCATGTGTGCCTGTGTGTGAGCATGGGCGTGTGAGTGCACTTGTCTGTGAGCATGGGTGTGTGTTCGTGCATGTGTGTGTGGGTTAGCGTGTGTGTGTGCGCTGGTGTGTGGGTGTGCATGCATTTGTGTGCATGTGTGAGTGCTTGTGAGTGTGTGGGCGTGTGTGTGCGTGCATGTGTGTGTGCGCGCATGTGTGTGTGTGTGCGCATGTGTATGAGCGTGCATGTGTGTGGTGAGGGTGTGTGTATGTGTGAGTGTGCGTGCGTGTGTGTGCATGTGTGTGTGTTTGGGTGTGTGTGTGTGTGAACCAAAGATTATAGAGGAGCAAGATAGACCACTCCTCGAAAAACGCGTAGTATGACGTGTGTTTGTCGACGCCATTTTATTGAGCATTTTTTTGGGCTTCCCCCATACTGTCATGGCGTCCTCATGTAAATCTTCATCTCACTGCTCCGCTATCAATTGTTCTAATCGTAAATCTAAACGACCCGACCTGTCATTCTTTAGGTTCCCCGATAAAAAAGAAAGGTAAGAAAATATTATTATTATTTTTTATCGATATTCTGTGGTGAAAATGTTATTTTCCCTTCTCCCATCAACGGCCATTGGGAAACTAGGTTTGTCGGTACATTAGAAAGTGATTAGACTTATTTTTAATAGATCTTTACTTACCACTATAATAAAGACAATTTTAACACTTCTGTACGTTTTTGGTTTTGTTCTTGTAAGGGATTGGTCTCCAAAATATGGCCCGCGGGACACATTGGGCCCAGTGACCACGAGATTTTTCGAGCTCAGATTCAAGTCCGAGAACGCGGCAGCTGTTACCCGTTATATCCCTCGAATTGTCGATACATCACAAGCAAAGATCACAAGCCCGCCGTGAAGAAGGATGCAATCAAATATTATACAACTCTGCTCTATCATCTTTGGGTGCAATGGTGGGCCGGGGCGTTCGGCGGCGGTGGCCGCAATCAAAGATACGAGAGGAGCTCTGCTCTATAATCTTTGGACGGAATGGGACGGCGCACGTAAGGGAATGTGCAACGTCCACTCCCAGTAAGCCTGGACAAGGAGAAAGGACATAAAGGAGAAAGTCCCCAAAAGGAGAAGAGAAAATGAAATCATCCCCCTTCTCCCCTCCCCCCTTCCCCCTCCCCCCGGCTCCTCTCCCCCCTTCTCCCTCTCCCCCCTTTTCCCCTTCTCCCTCTCTTCTCTCGATCTCTCTCTCCCTCTCTTCTCTCGATCTCTCTCGCTCTCCCTCTCTTCTCTCGATCTCCCTCCCTTCCCTCTCTCCCTCCCTTCCCTCTGTCCCTCCCTTACCTCTTTGTGAGAGTTGGTAGCTCTGCTATGCCTTGGGTCCAAAAGAGGATAGAAAGAAAATACTTAATGGTCTTTGTAAGAAGATTTTAATAAGCTCTTCTACATTTAAGGTAAATTGACATATTAGAGGCAAAAAGCATCTTCAACATACAGGTCTCTCCACACAACTGAAAACAATTGCATTTAAGTGATATATCATCCATTGTTCAGGCATGTAGTTATGATCATCTTTTTTCTTATTAGTTAATCCTAAATGATATCTCCTGTAATTTCAGATGTCAACAGTGGATCCAGAATACTCGTCGACAAGATCTCCTGCTCCGAACTGCAGAGTATTTGTCAAATAACTGCCCTCTTATGTACATTGTGTGAAATTGTGATTTGTTAACTGCACAAAACTAATGCAAATGGCGATATATTTATTATTGTATCTACGTTGGACATTTTGCTCTTTGGTGTCAGAACGCGGGGTGGGAGATTGCAACCTTCACGTGGTCCGCCCTGTTTCGACAAATGCAATCAAATAAGATCAAATAGAACAAGTTGTCCTACAACTTTAGGCTGTGCACGCCCCTATACGCAAGAAGAAGAAGGAGAAGTGTCAGAACGTAGTCTGAAGAAGGCTTCCGACCTGCAACGTCACCGATTCCTTTTCTCCAGAGATGCTGCCTGACCCACTGAGTTACTCCAGCATTTTGTGTCTATCTCTGTTTAGATTGGACTCGTGGGTGGAGATTGCGGCTGGTCTGGTGATCTAGAACGAGGGCCAAAGTCTCAGAATATGGGTCATGATATTTAGTAATGAGACAAGGAGCAGTTTCTTCACTCAAGGGCTGGGAATCTTGGAATTCTTGATCGCGTGAGATGGTGGAAGTCGAGTCCTTGAAAGGAGAGATTTTCTTTTCAAATACGAAAAGGATGAAGGATAATGGAGAGAATGTGGGAATAAGGTGTTGAGGTGCAGGATCAACAATAATCTTACTGATGGTGGTGTGAACTTAGATGGCTTATCCTTGCTTTTATTTCTTACAGAGATACAGCGCGGAAACAGGCCCTTTGGCCCACCGCGTCTGCTTTGACCAGCGATCCCCGCACACTAACACCATCCTACACACATTAGGGACAATTTACACTTATACCAAGCCTACAAACCTGTATGTCTTTGGAGTGTGGGAGGAAACCGAAGATCTCGGAGAACACCCATTCAGTCATGTAGAGAACCTACGAACTCCGTACTGACAGCACCCACTGTAAGGCAGCAACTTTACCGCTGCACCACCATGCCGCCCTTAATCCACTAGGGCACTAGGTTACAATAAACTTCCTACATATTCCAGGAATGCATCTCATAAAAATGGGAGAGGTTTAAATGCATTGTAAAATCTGCTGTCAGTTTCCTAGATCGGTATTGCTCTAATGGCCTCTTTGTATCATTTTCTTTGATTTAAACCATTCATTGTTCTGCATTTAGATTTTATTTTTTCCCCTGTGGATCACAAGGCACTGTTTGTTTCAGGGGTGACTCTAATCTCCAGCGTAATTTGACAAGACAGCCAAGAGGGCAAACATAGGCAGTTCAGATCTGCTGCCTGTATCGCATGAGAGAACAAGAATGAGACCAACTTGTTTTTTGCAGATCATCAACCCCTGACTGATGTTATCAATGCCGATGGTGACTCAAGGAGACTCAACCAGGTGGTGGTTTACAAAGGTCCATGCCCATTGTTCCTCATGGCATACCACCAGCCTCAACAGATCACCTAGTCATAGAGTCTCACAGCATAGAAGCAGGCCCTTCAGCTCAACTTGCCCACGCTGGCCAACATGTCCCATCTACACTAGTCCCACATGCCTGCATTTGGCCCATACCCCTCTAAACCTGTCCTAACCATCAAATAACCTAACAGAACTGTCATATGAGGAAAGATTTAAAAGACTAGGCTTGTATTCACTGGAGTTTAGAAGGATGAGGGGTTATCTTATAATATTGTCTACAGTGTACTATGTTTACAGATTCTGTTGTGCTGCTGAAAGTAAGAATTTAATTGTTCTATCTGGGACAAGCTAGATGCAGGAAATTGTTCTACATGACAATAAAACACTCTTGTTAGATGCAAGGGGACCTTATAGAAACATATAAATGAATAAAAGGACTGAACAAGCTAGATACAGGAAAAATGTTCCCAATGTTGGGCGAGTCCAGAACCAGGGGCCACAGTCTTAGAACAAAGGGGAGGCCATTTAAGACTGAGGTGAGAAAAAAAAATTTCACCCAGAGAGTCGTGAATTTGTGGAATTCCCTGCCACAGAGAGCAGTGGAGGCCAAATCACTAGGTGAATTTAAGAGAGAGTTAGATAGATCTCTAGGGGCTAGTGGAATCAAGGGATATGGGGAGAAGGCAGGCACGGGTTATCGATTGGGGCTGATCAGCCATGATCACAATGAATGGCGGTGCTGGCTCGAAGGGCCAAATGGCCTCCTCCTGCACCTATTTTCTATGTTTCTAGAACACTCATCCAGCAATCTTCGAGCCCACCAGCTCATCCCTTAGTCAATTCATCAGCTTTTCCATAAGAACTTCCATCAGTTCTTCCAAAAGAATGACAATCAGACAATCTCGATTACCCTCAGCCCATCAAGCAGCCCCTTAATTCACCCAGAAGTCTGAACTATTGAATGCTCACTGCATCTCTTTCCATGTCGGCAAGTTAATATCCAGCTGCATGAACCATGTGAAAAGGGAATAAATAGATGCGTGTGGTGCAGTGATTTGTGCAGCACTATAGGCCTGGAGACCAAGAGGAGTTCACCATTGAACGGAGTTTGAACGGGGGGGCCTTGAGGCCCCCGACCGAGGAAGAACAAAAGGAAGGGACTTGAACTTTATTTCGCCTTCCATCACAGTGAGGAATGTGTAGGAGTCACTGTGGTGAATGTCTGTATTAAAATGTGTTTTTGAGTGCTGTTGCTTTTAATTGTATGACTGACCTGGCCAATGAAATTCCTCGTATGTTGCAAAACATGGCAAATAAAATCTGATTATGATTCTGAAAAGCCTTTCCCTTCCATACTCTTTCCTCTCTGATCTTTTTGCAGTTGACTGCCTTTCTGTACTTGTTGCAAGAGATTGTCGTGGCATCCAGCATCCTCGGAGAATGTAGAATTAAAGGCAGGCAATGCCAGTTTTAAAGATGGTTATTTGCCTCAAGATTGGATTATTGTATCTCCAGAACCTCCCCAGAGGCTCTGGGAGACACAAGGTTCAAGAGGGAACACAAACAGCATAATTAGGAAGAATATTAAGAGTAAGATTTTCAATTAAAATACTGTAATTGATGGAACCTTGCCTTTAAATTGGTTCTTGGATGAAACCCTGATGGTTCTCACATTGTCTCTTTAAATTTACTCTCCTTTTCACACTTGCATTAAAACACACAGCCACCGCCATTCACAGTGATACTGCCCGGCACTCATAATTACAGTCAACACAGCCACCTTGACAGCCACACAAAATGATGTAAATAAAAATTGTTTTCCTTGTTTAAGAAGTTCAATTTACAATTATTTGAAATTGTGGGGGTTGGTACAAAATACTGCTGACCCACAAATGTGTTGCTATGAGACATTCACATTTAAAAAATCCATGTCTCAAAAAAAGCAAGAAGGTGCCCATGTTATTTGACCAACTTATCAGATGAATTTAAATATGTAGGTATGTATGCATTAGTTTTGCTCCTAATTCCCTTTTCCAAATCATTAATATATATGGTAAACAGTTGCGGCCCCAACACCAAGCTTTGCGGCAAAAAAATCCAGAAGATTAGTCAAACATGATTTCCCTTTCATAAATCCATGTTGACTTGGACTAATTCTTTTACTGCTATCCAAATGCCCCATTATTACATCTTTAATAATTGACTCCAGCATCTTTCACACCACCAAAGTCGGGCTAACTGGTCTGTAATTCCCCGTTTTCTCTCACGCTCCTTTCTTGAAAAGTGGAATAGCATTAGCTATCCTCCAATCCACAGGAACTGATCGTAAATCTATTGATCGTTGGAAAATGATCATATGTATAAATATATATGTATGTGTATATATGCATGTATGTGTATATATGCATGTATATGTGTGTATATATGTATGTATATATATGTTTATATATGTGTGTATGTATGCATATAAATGTATCCATATGTATGTGTGCATTTGTATGTGTATACGTGTGTATGTATGTGTGTATATATATGTATGTGTATAAATATATATATCTGCATATATTTATTATTACTATATAATTATATATATAATTGCCTTTATGGTTTATGCACATCATCTTACAAGACAAATGAATTAATAGTGATTATTTAAATCAAAGTTGCTTCCGATCCATGAGAATAAACTTTATTATCTCTAACTTGCCTCTCACACACAGACACACATTCATATAAATATATAAAATATATATACGTTAAATTTAATTTTGTGCAGTGTGTGTTAAAGGGAAACTGCACAATACAACGCAAAGGAGGGGGCTGTTCCCGCTACAAGATACTCGAGGATCTTTGCTTTGGATCAAAGATTATAGAGGAGCTCTATAATTTTTGCTTTGGATCACAGAGGATCACAGAGGAGCTCTATAATCTTTGCTTTGGTTCCGTCACGTACTACACGTCAGTCCATTGGATTTCGGAGGAGTGGTCTATCTTGCTCTGCTATAAGATCTTTGGTGTGAACAGGAGTTGTTTGTGAGGTCAGTCTTACTTCCTGTGTGGTGACACTGATCTCACTGTTCCAGCCCTAGCACACACGGCTCAATCACCCAGAGACCGACATCGCTACTTCACCGTCCGAGCCGAGACTGACCCAGCCCTGCACCCTCTGTCCCCTCTGCTCCTGTGGCACTCTCACCGCATGGACATCCTCCTCTGGACCTTCATCTGGCTCTCCCTGGGTAAGTCCTCACTCGCCTCTCCCTGCGGCGCCCGGCAATCCCTCCCCTCCTCTCCCTCTCCCCCCTCCCTCTCCCTCTCCCTCTTCCTCTCCCTTTCCCTCTTCCTCTCTCCCCTCTCTCCCTCCCTCTCCCCCTCACAATAGACACTCTCCCCAGTCCCACATGCTCCCTCCTCGCCTCTGCTCTCTCATGTGCATCACCATCCTGACCGCTCTCTTTATCTGCCCGTGGAATTCTCGCAAAATTTAACAAGAGAGAGAGAAGGAGAGGGAGACAGAGAGAAGGAGAGAGAGAGAGAGAGGAGAGACAGAGTGAGCGAGAAAAGGAGAGGGAGTCAGAGAGAGAGAGGGGGCGGTGGGGAGGGGAGTGGGGAGAATGGGCTGTGCGGGGAGGGAAGTGGGGTGGGGGAGAGAGGATATGGTTTATCGAGATATTCCCGTGGTCTCTACCTCAGTGCCATGGGATAGGTTGTGGTGCATTGTGGGGGTGGGAAGGGCATGGGACGGGAGTGCCGGTGCAGTCAATTGGTGGCAAAGAAAGCGAACTCAATGCTGGCATTTATTTCAAGAGGGCTTGTATACAAAAACAGGGATGTAATGCTGAGGCTCTATAAGGAGCTGGTCAGGCTGCATTTGAAATATTGTGAACAATTTTGGGCACCGTATCTGAGGAAGGGTGTGCTGTCTCTGGAGAGTGTCCAGAGGAGGTTTACATTAATGATCCCAGAAGTGAATAGGTTAACCTCTGTGGAGCATTTGTCGACACTGGGCCTGCACTCGCTGGAGTTTAGAAGAATGAGGGGGGATCGCATGAAAACATACAGAATAGTGAAAGGCCTGGATAGAGTGGATGTGGAGAGAATGTTTCCACTAATGGGTGAGTCTAGGACTAGAGGACACAGCCTCAGAAATAAAGGATGTTGTTTTTGCAAGGAGATGTGGAGGAATTTCTTTCATCAGAGGGTGGTGAATCTGTGGAAGACTTTGCCACAGAAGGCTGTGGAGGACGTCAGTGGATATATTTAAGGCTGAGATATATAGATTAGTACGGGTGTCAGACGTTATGGGGAGAAGGCAGGAGAATGAGGTTTGGAGGGAGAGATTGATCAGCCATGATAATTGGTAATAATTTTCCAATGTTCTATAGATTCAGGATCAGTTCCTGTGGATTGGAGGGTAGCTAATGTTATTCCACGTTTTAAGAAAGGCGGGAGAGAGAAAGGGAATTATAGACCAGTTAGCCTGACATCGGTGGTGGGGAAGATGCTGGAGTCAATTATAAAAAGATGAAATAGCTGCACGTTTGGATAGCCGCACATTTGGATAGCAGTAACAGGATCGGTCCGAGTCAGCATGGATTTACGAAGGGGAAATCATGCTTGACTAATCTTCTGGAATTTTTTGAGGATGTAACTAGGAAAATAGACAAGGGAGAGCCAGTGGATGTAATGTACCTGGACTTTCAGAAAGCATTTGATAAAATCCCACATAGGAGATTAGTGGGCAAAATTAGGGCACATGGTATTGGGGGTAGAGTGCTGACATGGATAGAGAAGTGGTTGGAAGACAGGAAACAAAGAGTAGGGATTAACGGGTCCCTTTCAGAATGGCAGGCAGGGACCGAAGCTCTATATATATTATTGATTTAGATGAAGGGATTAAAAGTAACATTAGCAAATTTGCAGATGACACAAATGGGTGGGAGTGTAAACTGTGAGGAGGATGCTATGAGAATGCAGGGTGACTTGCACAGATTAGGTGAGTGGGCAGAAGCATGGCAGATGCAGTTTAATATGAGGTTATCCACTTTGGTAGCAAAAACAGGAAGGCAGATTACCATCTAAATGGTGTCAAGTTGGGAAAAAGGTAAGTACAATGGGATCTGGGGGTCCTTGTTCATCTATGAAAGTAAACATGCAGGTACAGCAGGCAATGAAGAAAGCGAATGGCATGTGGCCTTTATAACAAGAGGAGTCGAGTATAGGAGCAAAGAGGTCCTTCTGCAGTTGTATTGGGCCCTAGTGAGACCACACTTGGTGTATTGTGTGCAGTTTTGGTCCCCTAATTTCAGTAAGGACATTCTTGCTATTGAGGGAGTGCAGCTTAGGTTCACAAGGTTAATTCCCGGGGTGGCGGGGCTGTCATATGCTGAGAGAATGGAGCGACTGGGCTTGTACACTCTAGAGTTTAGAATGATGAGAGGGGATCTTATTGAAACATATAAGATTATTAAGGGATTGGACACGCTGGAGGCAGGAAACATGTTCCCAATGTTGGGGGAGTGCAGAACCAGGGGCCATGGTTTAAGAATAAGGGGTAAACCATTTAGAACGGACACGAGGAAACACTTTTTCTCACAGAGTGTTGTGAGTCTGTGGAATTCTCTGCCACAGAAGGCAGTGGAGACCAATTCACTGGATGTTTTCAAGAGAGAGTTAGATAGAGCTCTTAAAGATAGCGGAGTCAAGGGATATGGGAAGAAGGCAGGAACGGGGTACTGATTGTGGATGATCAGCCACGATCACATTGAATGGCGGCGCTTGCTCGAAGGGCTGAATGGCCTACTCCTGCACCTATTGCAGTGTAGCTGCTGTTGGCGCCGACGATGGCTGCCACGGTGTACTACTCCTTAATGTTTTGTCTGTGTTTGTTCATTGTGTCGTCTGTGAAAACCCCACAAAGATCACTTTCATGAGAGAGGTACTCATTAACATCAGATATTTGGTACGTCTAAACATTGTTCTGGATTTCTCTCACTCGCTGGATTATTTGGACATACTCGTCGGCGGGGGAGGACCCAGGGGAAGTGCTCTGGACCACTCACCCGACTCCGGCCACAAGGATCATGCACACCGCTCCCAAGAATATTCCTGGCAAACGTACGTTCTCCCAACAACAAAGTGGACGAACTGTAACTACTACATCAGACAAACAAGGACTTCTCTCGAGACCCTGCCCTGTGCTTCACGGTCAACTTTTGTGAGGACCGTTGTATTCCAACTAGGACCCAGACCTGATTAAACAATGACAAGCCCTGGTTTACTGCAGAACTCAGACAGCTCCGCCAGTCTAAAGAGGAGGCCTACAGGTAACAATGTTTCAAAATTTTGAGATTTAAAAAATCAAGTCTGTAATTTATCCCATCAGATAAAGCATAAAAAGAAGTTTAATTTGACACCTCATTCACTTTCATATCTCAAGTATTTAAAAAGTTATGGCCATTTTCATACTTAGAAATTAGCATCTTGTTCCCTATTGATTTTCTATGGACATAACAAAAAAGCTGTGATCGTGGACAGTCAAAAGCCCATAACCTTCTTAAAAATTAAGAGAACTGAATGAAATTTTCAGTTATCGTAGATTGAACCATTCTGAAACAAATATAAAATAATCTTACTTGGATGACCTGAAATTAAAGCATATAATTAGTTAGTTACCCAAGTGTAGCTAATTTCAAACTTCAATTACTAGATCTAAACATCTATCCATTTCTTAATAAATGATTAACATTTTTAAATAGCCTAAGTGTCCAAATAATATTCATAAATAATTTACAATAAAACATGATTTTTAAATCTCATTTACATTAATTTATAGGCCAAATGGAAGGAATTTAGTGTTCAATTGCTGTAAATTAAAGTCCATTTTAAATCAGCTTTCTAGTGGGATCCTGTGAACGCGCTGGTTTAGAACGTTCACATTGCGGTAGATTTGTGCCCTCAAATGCCCAGAAAAATACTGCGGGATATAATGGGCCCAAAATGAGCTACTCGCAATATTAAACTTTGTATAAAGGGATCTTAAGAAGCCCTTTTTAATGTAAAAATAAGCAGCCTACCTTCTATTATTTGCTCTATGCGACCCTGACAGCTGCCGGTGGTCGCGGGTTTAGAGATTGATTTTTAAACTACTATAACTATTATACGAGGCCTTTAAAACTAATAATAGCTTTTGCGACGGGGTCTTCCAGCGATTTTCCGTTAATAATTAACTAGGCTTAAATCGCGTTTTAAACCCGCGCCCCTCTAAACGGCGCCAAAATCGCCCACACGGGCTGGGACAGATTTGCAGCAACGCTTCAGGTAGGTTTTGCAACATATCTACAATACTCTGTGTGCTGCAGCAAGCAAGAATTTCATTGTCCTATCTGGGACACATGATAATAAACTCTCTTGACTTGAGTATACAAGCCCAGCCGCTCCATTCTATCAACATATGACATTTCGGGTGGAGACCCTTCTTCAGACTGATGTCAGGGGAGGTGACGGGACAGAGATAGAGACAGAATGTAGGTGGAGACAGTCAGACTGGTGGGAGCAGTGGGGAGGGGGAGGGGGAGGGGATGGAGAGAGTGGGAAAGTCAGGGCTATCTGAAGGTAGAGAAGGCAATGTTGATACCGCTGGGACAGATTTGCAGCGACGCTTCAGGTAGGCTTTGCAACATTCCTACTACAGGAGCGGGGATGCAGGCCTCTGCAGGCAGGCCAAGTACAAGCTGAGAAGAGGAATCAGAGCTGCCAAGGAAAGGTAGTCTGAGAAGTTGAGGAGCAAGTTCTCAGCTAGAGACTCTTCTTCAGTTTGGAAGGGTTTGAAAATCAGAAACGTAACCCTGGTACCCCCCCCCCCCAACCAACCAACACAGCCAGACCCCAGTCTGCAAAGAATGGACCCTGCACCCACTCCTTCCCATTCACCACTTCACACCTCATGGCCGACCGCGCACCCCTTTTTTCCCAGAGTAAAAAAAATTCAGAGGAATAAAAAAAATTATTCGAAATTCGGGAAATTCTGGTTCCGCCCCGCGGGTTGATTTGAAAAATATATTTGTGACCATCCGCGCCTGCGCAGTGGGGGGGGGGTCAGATCACCGCCATTTTCAATCCATCGCCTCGATTCTCCGGGCCTAGTTTGGGTGAGTGGGACCATAAAATATTGCGTCGCGTTGCGGGGAGGAGGAATCTATTTGTTTTATATCAGGGGTGTTAAACAGTTAAACCCGACACCAGGCGCTGCTCCGGCCGGGTCTATGCCCCGCCCCCCCCGCCTCGCCTTTCCCATCACCCGCCGCCCCCCCCCCCCCGGGCCCACACTCCCCCCCCCCCCCGCCCGCCGGGCCCACACTCCCCCCCCCCCCCCGCCGGGCCCACACCCCCCCCCCCCCCCGCCGGGCCCACACTCCCCCCCCCCCCGCCACCCCCGCCGGGCCCACACTGACCTGTACTGACCCCCTTCCCATCCATCCTGCACTGCACCCCCCATTCATCATGTACTGACCTACACATTCATCCTGCACAGACTCCACACTGTACTGACCCACCCCCATTCATCCTGTACTGATCCACCGATTAATAATAATAATAATACATTTTATTTATGGGCGCCTTTCAAGAGTCTCAAGGACACCTTACAAAAATTTAGCAGGTAGAGGAAAAACATGTAAGGGGAATGAAATAAATAGTAGAGACATGACTAGTACACAAAGTAAAGACAGAATTCAATTCAAAACACAATACGAGGCAAATGAATGCACAGATGAAAAGGGAGGGGGACGTGGGGCTAAGGATAGGCAGAGGTGAAGAGATGGGTCTTGAGGCGGGACTGGAAGATGGCGAGGGACACGGAATTGCGGATCAGTTGGGGAAGGGAGTTCCAGAACCTGGGAGCTGCCCTGGAGAAGGCTCTGTCCCCAAAACTGCGGAGGTTGGACTTGTGGATGGAGAGGAGACCGGCTGATGTCGATCTGAGGGACCGTGAGGGTTGGTAGGGAGAGAGGAGGTCAGTGAGATATGGGGGCGCCAGATGGTGGAGGGCTTTGTAGGTGAGGATCAGGATTTTGTAGGTGATCCGGTGGGAGATGGGAAGCCAGTGAAGTTGTTTGATGACTGGAGTGATGTGATGCCAGGATTTGGTGTGGGTGATGAGTCGGGCGGCTGCGTTCTGGACCAGTTGGAGTCAGTTGATGTACGTGGAGCTGATGCCAAGGAGAAGTGAGTTGCAATAGTCCAGTCGGTAGGAGATGAAGGCATGGATGAGTCAGCAGCGGGAGGTGTGAGAGAGGGTCTGAGTTTGGCGATGTTGCGGAGATGAAAGAAGGAGGTTTTAATGACATGGCGGATGTGAGGCTCAAGGGAGAGGGTGGAATCAAAGATCACGCCAAGGTTGCGGGCCTGGGGAGATGGGGAGACAGTGGTGCCGTCGATGGTGAGAATGGGGTTATTGATTTTGCTGAGTGTGGCTTTGGAGCCTATGAGTATCATCCTGTACTGAACCCCCCATCCATCCTGTACTGATTCCCCCATCTATCCCGTGCTCTCCCCTCACAATTTTACCTTCTCCAACCAACACGCACTAATTGCCCTGCCTCAATCCATCCATTCCACACCGATTGCCTTCTTAATAATAATAATAATAATAAATTTTATTTAATGGGCGCCTTTCATACATCTCAAGGACACCTTACATAGTAATCGGAATAAAAACATATAATCGGAATAAAACAAGTAATTAAAGACATCACAGTGACACAAATTAAAAACAGAATTCAATCCAAAAACAGAAAATCAAAAACACAGTGTGAAAAGAGAGCAGCGGCAGCCAAAGCGCGCCTTCTTAACCCCCCCATCTATCCATCAAGCACTGATTCACCCACCCTACTGCGTTGGAAATGTCCTCAGAGCGAACATTAACTATGTTTGATGATGCAATACAGTCAAATGTGTTTTAATTCACAATGTTATTATTTGTTTTAATCCATAACGATGGATTAATTAATTAATTTGTGAACACGTGAAACATTAAAACTGCAGTGTTCGATTGTCACAGCTACCGTTGACACGTTATTACAGATGCTCTTAATGTGGAGTATCAGTACTGTAGTTATTTATTGAGCAACATTCACAACTGTACGTTGGATTTATCCAGGTTTTACTTCTACAGTCGGTCATATACATCACAAATTTGGTCAGGAGATATTTCAGTTGTAATTTTAACGTTAATTCTGAAGTGGGAATGATGGAAACAGCGTTTATCAATAATTTTTTTTAATCTTGTGCGTACAAACTAGCTATCTTCATTGCTGTTTACAGCACGTACATCTAATCTGAATGTCCGGTAATGTGGCGTTTTGACACCTTTAAACATATTTAAAAAGAACATTTACTGCATTTGATGTTCTTTGGCCATCTCTTGTCAGTTAGTGTAATGTTTAACCTGTCAGATGGGCATAGTCGGTTTTAACAGCTATTATCATAAAAATGTCCTTGCAACCTGTATATTTTGTTGTGGATAAATTATGTGGGAAGCGAGAGTGTTTATGTACCAATAGCAATAACGACCCATGCTATGGCCATGTCATGATACTTTTCGGTCCTTCACAGAAAACATGCTTGCATCAATCTGTAGTGTGCATAGTTAAGCATATATGTTATCATGGTCCAGGATTTATTGACACAGGTTCATCATACGCTGAATAATCCAACCACATTTTTGTTTGGAAGTGGAAAGAAATAATAGAAATTGCATTCATTGCAACATGGAAAACGAGTTGAAATACTGTATTATAATGTTGCTGCATGTCATTGTGGTATATATCGTCTTGATTGGTGAATATGTTTAGTTTGCGAGTATTTGAAACAGAAATAATATGTGAATGCTTCATTGAGCATAATTTCGACTGGTAACTGCGCACTTCGTCCGAGCACATTAATACACGCGTCATGCAAGCCATTTAAACTGTCATTTCACAACCTAAAAATCTGCCTAGGTTGCCCGGCTGGCAACAGGGAAAAATAGTAAAGTGAGAGCCCTGGGTAGTGGAGTAGGGGGAGAAGAGTGGAGCAGGGGGAAGGGAAGAAGGGGGGAGGAGAAGGGTGGGGGGGGGGGGTGGAGAAGTGGAGAAGGAGGGATTGGGGCTGGAGGGAAGTGGGGGGAAGAGTGAGTTGCACTCACTGAATCCATCGCTGTGAAAAGTTAGAGATGGTGATTGGACCTGGAAGCGGCCCAATACATTTGTAAATAAAACTGGACAGACATATTTTAGAAACATAGAAAATAGGTGCAGGAGTAGGCCATTCGGCCCTTCGAGCCTGCACCGCCATTCAATATGATCATGGCTGATAATCCAACTCAGTATCCCATCCCTACCTTCTCTCCATACCCCCTGATCCCTTTAGCCACAAGGGCCACATCTAACTCCCTCTTAAATATAGCCAATGAACTGGCCTCAACTACCTTATGTGGCAGAGAATTCCAGAGATTCACCTCTCTCTGTGTGAAAAATGTTTTCCTCATCTCGGTCCTAAAAGATTTCCCCCTTATCCTTAAACTGTGACCCCTTGTTCTGGATTTCCCCAACATCGGGAACAATCTTCCTGCATCTAGCCTGTCCCACCCCTTAAGAATTTTTAAGTTTCTATAAAATCCCCCATCAATCTTCTGAATTCTAGCGTATACAAGCCGAGTCTATCCAGTCTTTCTTCATATGAAAGTCCTGCCATCCCAGGAATCAGTCTGGTGAACCTTCTCTGTACTCCCTCTATGGCAAGAATGTCTTCCCTCAGATTGGGAGACCAACACTGTACGCAATACTACAGGTGTGGTCTCACCAAGACCCTGTACAACTGCAGTAGAACCTCCCTGCTCTTATACTCAAATCCTTTTGCTGTGAATGCTAACATCCCGTTTGCTTTCTTCACTGCCTGCTGCACCTGTATTCCTACTTTCAATGACTGGTGTACCATGACACCCAGGTCTCGTTGCATCACCCCTTTTCCTAATCGGCCACCATTCAGATAATAGTCTACTTTCATGTTTTTGCCACCAAAGTGGATAACCTCACGTATATCCACATTATACTGAATCTGCCATGCATTTGCCCACTCACCCAACCCATCCAAGTCACCTTGCAGCCTCCTCACAGCTAACACTGCCCCCTCCACCCCCCCCCCCCCCGCAAACTTGGAGATGTTGCATACAATTCCCTGATCGAGATCATTAATCTATATTACTAAATCCCTGTTCTTGACCGCTTTTGGCCGTCTGTGCTGCGATTTCTGAGAGAACACCGCCACATACGGCCGTCATTTGTGGCCACCTCGCTCAGAGTCAGCCCCCTTCCGCCGCATGTGTGCCGAGGATTTTTCCCGTCGATGAAAAATGACAGAGATAGTAATGTTTTTACAAAATTCACCATTCTCTCTGCTGCCCCATGCTGGAGGGTGGGGGAGGGACTATAAAACCAGGAAGTGGTGTGCCTCAATTAGTCTCAGCAAGGAGCTCTGTCAATTAGTCTCTGTCACTCTGAGCTCTGAATGACACTGAACAAATGTCTACATCACTGTGAGTACCCTTAATGTGGTTTGAAAATGAATATATGGTTAGTTTGAAGTAAAAAAGCAAATGGTTGTTTGGGTTTGGGTTGAAGTAAAAAGGCACTCTCTCTCTCTCTCCCCCTCTCCCCTCCCCTTCCCAGCTCTCTCCCTATCCCTCTCTCTTTCTCTCTCTCTCCCCCTTGTCTCTCTCCCTTTCTCTCTCTCTCTCTCCTCCTCTCCCTCCCCCCTCTAGCTCCCCCCTCTCTCTCCCCCTCTCTCCCTCCCCTCCCTCTCCCCCCCTCTCTCTCCCCCTCTCTCTCTCCCCCTCTCTCTCTCCCCCTCTCATTCTCTCTCCCCCTCTCTCTCCCCCTCTCATTCTCTCTCCCCCCCCTCTCTCTCTCCCCCCCTCTCTCTCTCCCCCCTCTCCTCGCCCCCCCTCTCTCTCTCCCCACTCTCTCTCTCCCCCTCTCTCTACCTCTCTCCCCCTCTCTCAACCCCTCTCCTCCTCTCTCTCTCCCCCTCTCTCACCCATTCTCTCTCCCTCTCTCTCCTCCCTCTCTCTCTCTCCCCTTCTCTCTCCCCCCCTCTCATCCCCCCCTCTCTCCCCCCCTCTCCTCCTCCCCCCTCTTCCTCTCTTACCCCTCCTCTCTCCTCTCCCCCCCCTCTCCTCTCTTACCCCTCCTCTCTCCTCTCCACCCCTCTCTCCTCTCCCCCTCTCTCCTCTCCCCCCCTCTCCTCTCCCCCCTCTCTTCTCTCCCCCCTCTCTTCTCTCCCCCCTTCTCCTCTCCCCCCCTCCATCCCCCCCTCCTCCCCCCCCCTCCTCTCCTCTCCCTCTCCTCTCCCCCCCTCTCCTCTTCCTCCCCCTCATCGCTCTTTCTCCCCCCTCTTCTCCCCCTCTCCTCTTCTCCCCCCTCTCCTCTTCTCCCCGCTCTCCTATCCCCCCTCTCCTCTTCTACCCCCTCTCCTCTTCTCCCCCTTCTCCTTCTCCCCCTTCTCCTCTTCTCCCCCTTCTCCTCTTCTCCCTCTTCTCCCCCTTCTCCTCTTCTCCCCCATCTCCTCTTCTCCCCCTTCTCCCCCTTCTCCTCTTCTCCCCCCCTCTCCTCTTCTCCCCCCCTCTCCTCTTCCCCCCCCCTCTTCTCCCCCCTCTCCTCTTCACCCCCTCTCCTCTTCCCCCTCTCCTCTCCCCCCCCTCTCCTCTCCCCCCCCCCACTCGCCTCGCCCGTTTACTCCTACTCTTGGCTTCCTGTCTGCCAGCCAGTTCTTTATCCACATCAATACTGAACCCCCGATACAGTGTGCTTTAAGTTTGTATACTAATCTCTTATGTGGGACCTTGTAGAAAGCCTTCTGAAAGTCCAGATATAACACATCCACTGGTTCTCCCTTATCCACTCTACTAGTTACATCCTCAAAAAATTCTATTAGATTCGTCAGACAAGATTTACCTTTCATAAATCCATGCTGACTTTGTCCAATGAATTTACCACTTTCCAAATGTGCTGCTATCCCATCTTTAATAACTGACTCCAGAATTTTCCCCACCACCGATGTTAGACTAACTGGACTGTAATTCCCCGTTTTCTTTCTCCCTCCCTTTTTAAAAAGTGGGGTTACATTAGATACCCTCCAGTCCTCAGGACCTACTCCAGAATCTAAAGAGTTTTGAAAAATTATCACTAATGCATCCACTATTTCTGCGGCTACTTCCTTAAGTACTCTGGGATGCAACTTATCTAGCCCTGGGGATTTATCGGCCTTTAATCCATTCAATTTACCTAACACCACTTACCGGCTAACCTGGATTTGCCTCAGTTCCTCCATCTCATTTAACCCCCGGTCCCTTGCTATTTCCGGCAGATTATTTATGTCTTCCTTAGTGAAGACAGAACCAAAGTAGTTATTCAATTGGTCTGCCATGTCCTTGTTCCCCATGATCAATTCGCCTGTTTCTGACTGCAAGGGGCCTACATTTGTTTTAACTAATCTTTTTCTCTTCACATATCTATAAAAACTTTTGCAGTCAGTTTTTATTTTTCCCTTTCATGTTTTCTTTCATAATCTTTTTTCCCTTTCCTAATTAAGCCCTTTGTGCTCCTCTGCTGGACTCTGAATTTCTCCCACTCCTCTGGTAGGCTGCTTGTTTTGGCTAATTTGTACGCTTCATCTTTTGTTTTGATACTATTCCTGATTTCCCTTGTTATCCACAGATGCACTACCTTCCCTGATTTATTCTTTTGCCAAACTGTGATGAACAATTATTGTAGTTCATCCATGCAGTTTTTAAATCCCTTCCATGGTATATCCATCATCAACACTTTAAGAATCATTTGCCAGTCTATCTTGGCCGATTAACGTCTCATACCCTCAAAGTCACCTTTCTTTAAGTTCAGGACCCTTGTTTCTGAATTAACAATGTCACTCTCCATCCTAATGAAGAACTCAACCATATTATGGTCACTCTTGCCCAAGGGGCCACACACAACAAGACTGCTAACTAACCCTTCCTCATTACTCAATACCCAGTCTAGAATAGTAAGATTAAACGAGAACTTACCAGTTTGAAGTTTGATCCTTATTTTATGAGGAGGAACGTTGAGGGACTACGTGAAGAACCCGCTTACGACGTATGCGTGTCATTCTTCAAAGCAGCGGTGTGGAATCACAGATAACTATAATGACTAAACATAGTAAGATTAGACAACAGATACCAGTTCAGACTATGATCAAGGGTGGGAGCGGAGGGCACGTAGTCCCTCAACGTTCCTCCTCATAAAATAAGGATCAAACTTCAAACTGGTAAGTTCTCGTTTAATCTTACTATTTTACTTCGGAGTCACGTGAGTGACTACGTGAAGATTTTAAAGCTCTGTGATTTCATGCCGTGGAACGAGTCCATGCATCACATCTGCCTTGATTTTTGGGGAGAGTAGAGTTAACAACATTAGACATCAATACGATATTGAAATCCAACAGTAAAATTATGAACACCAATTATTGCCCCTATTTATGGGTCTATTATATTACAGAACTTAAATTTGTTTCTGTAAATGTTTCAGGTCCAATGACTGGTTTGTTATAAAGTCGTTGGAAAATTCCTCCGTTGGCCATCCTGCTGTCTTGAGGATTTGGTCCATTGGTACGTCCAACTTCATAGCTGCTAATGTAGCTGCAGCCCTGGTGGAGTGAGATTTGAAATGCTAGTTCCCACTCCAGCCTATTTAGGACTTGTTTTAGCCATCCAGAGATGGTCTGGACTGTCACTGTTTTGAATGGCTGTTAGTAGCTGATTAAAGTGACATTCCTCCCCTCTGATGATCTTAGTATACTTCAAGTATGATAGTAAGTGTGTTATAATACAGAGACGACCATCTGTAGGGTAGACCCTGAATTCTGTTTTTTAGGCCTGCTGACCCCTGTCTGTTCTGTATGACTATTACACTGATGTAAACCATAAATTCCAGATGAATTAATCATGTTGTCCAACCTTGTTTTCTGTGGTGACTGGACCCTTGTGGCGTGACCAGGACCATCAGCATGACTGTTTTCATAGTCAGTTCCCGTAGGAACAGAGCTGTAGCTGGAGACCAGTTTCTTAACATGGTCAGTGCAATGCTCACATCCCATATTTGGGAGTACCTGGTTCTTGGGGACTAATTTTAAAATGCCCCTCATGAGTTTGTTTACCAGGGTTTGTCCCAACAGAATGCCGCTCTGTACCTTCATTCCAGCATCTGCAGTTCCCTTTTGAACACCTTCAACAGGTATATTGACAGAGCACCTCTGGCGCAGTTGATGGCACTATGACTGAGCCTCTCATCATAATGGAGGCTTGCCAGGAATTCCAGAACAGACGGGATGTTCATAGATCTGTGGGTGATGATTATTGTTGTGACAGTACTTCCCATTACTAGATGATACCAAGTACTGATGTTTAGGTGGACTGTCTGTGACCCGCTGAAATAATTTCGCATTCGGTCCGTCAGTCCCAGGTGTAGAAGAGGTGCTTCCAACTCTAAATAAATAGGTTAATATATAATAGTGACGGGTAACTCCCCTTGTTGCGGGAAGACCCAGTAAGTTAGGTCTATGATGGATGGTGATGTATGGTTCTGACCCATGTTGATATCACCAGTACCTCTGGTTGCGTAGGGCAATCAGGTATTATCCAAATTCGAGACGTGAAGTCTATAGTTTCTTCCTAAATAACCGACTGATGAGGCAAAAGGGAGGGATGCATAAATGATCCCCCAATCAGCGAAGATACATCTGAACCACTGCCCCAGGTTCTGGCTCCCAAGAACATAATTTGATAACTGGTAAGAGCATGGATGTGAATAGGTCGTTATCTGGTGTTCCATACCAGCTGTTTCAGCAATACATATTTTATCCAACATCCATACAGAGTTTTTAGACTTAGCGTGACCTGTTGTCTGCCACTAAATTCAGTTTTCCTGGTAGTTGGAAGCTGATATCCAATCTCTATCTGGATACGCTATTAATCCAGATTAATAGAGACAGTGACTCTAAGGCTATTGCCTGCATCACAGTGTGGAGGTACCCGGTGAACTCACCGCGGCGGATGCCAGCCCGTGTCCATTGTGTGCTGCTAGTATTACATGTATGGCTGCAGGCAACAACATCTCGTTCAGCCCGAAAGGTCTGATTGACAAGAAGGATTCAATTCAATTCACAAATATTGTTGGCCAGATAGTCACATGGTGTCGATATGTTTCTACCCATATGGTTGACATATGCTACCCCGGTGGTGTTGTCAATTTGTAGATTAACATACTGGTGATATAACCCAAAACAATTTGACTTAAAGCCATGACTAGCTCTCACTTCCCCAGGTATATATGCCCAACGTTAGTAGTGATGCCTCTTGAGCATTCCATCTCCCCCACAGCTGGAGATGGAATTAGTAGCATCCCAATCCAAGGCCCATCAGTATGTGGTTCCATAGACGGATAACTGTGTTTGGTTGTTTCATAAGTCGGTCAGAATGACCCCCACATAATTTCTTGAGTGACGCGTGTAGCGCTCTGTACTATGATTATGTAAAGGTCCGATATCATGTGGCTGTCACACAGCCCCTAATGCCAATTATTCTACTACCAGTCTGATGGCTGGTTTAGTTCCCTGGAAGCCTCCATAAAGGCTGTACCCTTTCTTACGGCAAAGTTACTGCCATGTGAAGTGTGTTAACGGTGGATCGCAGATGATCTGTTGTGTTAAATACATCTGTGGGCACCTTCAATGAGTCCTATATAGCAAGCGTATTTTAATACCATGCTTGCCATGTAGTACCCTAGGATCAATCCCTTAGTTGCACCAAAGGTTCCCATTTGTAATGAATATAAAGTACGAAGTATTCAAATTAGTCAATCTAAGATGAAGTGGTAACCACCTCCACCGCCAGCTTTCTCGCTCCTTCCAGCGCCTCGGACCCATGTATAGGTCCGTGGGGCTGTAGTCCGAGTCGTCGGAAATGACTGCTCCAGACATGCTCCACCGCTGTCGGCGTGCTCCTGGAGCTGAAGTCGGCTCCGGCTCCCGTTTTAAGGGAGATAGCAGTGCCCCGGCCGTTGCTGGCTGCCTGCAGTTCTGCAGACTCTCCCCAGCCAGATCTCATCAGCCTTCTGTAGAAAGAAAAAAGGTAAGTAAAAGAAACGACGTTCCCTCACCTTACTGTTGCAGGTTCAACCCCTGCCGTTTGGGAGGAACGTCCTTCCTCCAGCAATGACGAGTTCGAATGCGTGTAGCGTAATGACACGCATGCGTCGTAAGCGGGTTCTTCACGTAGTCACTCACGTGACTCCGAAGTAAAATAGCCTGCTCTCTCATTGGTTCCTCTACATGTTGGTTTAGAAAACTATCCTGCATACATTCCAAGAAAT
The DNA here is from genome assembly GCF_010909765.2 of Amblyraja radiata. NCBI lineage: Eukaryota > Metazoa > Chordata > Chondrichthyes > Rajiformes > Rajidae > Amblyraja > Amblyraja radiata. Next base: position 840,168 of record NC_045984.1, on the reverse strand, counting down.
CCTCTTCCTCAGCACCCCTGCCAATTTGATTCACCCAATCTATATGTAATAATAATAATAATAAATTTTATTTAATGGGCGCCTTTCAGACATCTCAAGGACACCTTACATAGTAATCGGAATAAAAACATATAATCGGAATAGAACAGGTAAAAAAGACATCACAGAGACACAAATTAAAAACAGAATTCAATCCAAAAACAGAAAATCATAAACAGTGTGAAGAGAGAGCAGCGGCAGCCAAAGCGCGCCAGCGTCCACTCTCTTTTCACGGCAGCCATCTTGGACACAGACCTACAGGACTACAATTAGACAAAAAAATCATCCCCCCACAGTGGGTAGCACTGTGGAGGAAGGCACAATGTCCAGTCCCCACCCCATGTTCACCCCAAAGTCGGGCCTATTGAGGCCACCGCAATTGCCTCTACGGAGGCCCGATGTCCCTGGCCGTTCTCACCGGGTGGTCTTGCGTCGGGAGAGTCCTTTCGGCGGCTGGGCCACCTGGAACGGCCGCTTCCTGGTTGGAGCCCGCGGCTGCCGAAGTCGACAAGGCCGCGCCGGTTTGGAGCTCCCAGGCTCCCGATGATAAAGTCGGCGCCGCCTCTCCGCACTGCCGCCCGCCGCACTGCCGCCTCTCCGCACACCCGCAGCCCGGAGATGTTGCTCTCGGCGATCCAGCTCGCCAGAGCTCCAGCGCGTCGCTCCAGCGCGGCGACCCAGGCAAGGCATCGCCCGCTCCACTCCGCTCCGCTCCAGCGCTCCAACGCTGTGCCGCCGCCGAGGCCGAGGTGCTGGGCGGTCCCCGCCAGGAAACAGTGCTCCAAGCCCGCAGGTAGGCCACGAGGACGGGTCGACGGGCAGCCCGGAGAAAAGGCTGCCACACCGACCAGGTAGGGACCTAGAAATAAAGTTACACCTACCCCCCCCACATTAAAAGACCATATCCCCTACAAACAAAAAAACAGGACTCACTAAAAACTATAAAATAAACGAATTTAAAACGGACGGCTGCTGGCTAGCAGCCGTTCACCAAGATGGCTCCTCCTCCATATGTAGCTTGAAGTCACCCATTATAATTGTTTTACCTTTGTTGCACGCATCTCTAATTTCCTGTTTGATGCCATCCCCAACTCCACTACTGCTGTTAGGTGGCCGGTACACAACTCCCACTAGCGTTTTCTGCCCCTTAGTGTTTCGCAGCTCTACCCATATCGATTCCACATCCTCCAAGCTAATGTCCTTCCTTTCTATTGCGTTAATCTCTCTAACCAGCAATGCTACCTCGCCTCCTTTTCCTTTCTGTCCATCCCTCCTGAATATTGAATATCCCTGGATGTTCAGCTCCCAGCCTTGGTCACCCTGGAGCCATGTCTCCGTGATCCCAACTATATCATATTCATTAATAACTATCTGCACATTCAACACATCCACCTTATTACGAATGCTCCTTGCATTAAGATACAAAGCCTTCAGGCTTGTTTTCACAACACTCTTACCCCTTATACAATTATATTGAAAAGTGGCCCTTATTGATTTTTGCCCTGGATTTGTCCGCCTGCCACTTTTACTTTTCTCCTTGCTACCTATTGCTTCTACCCTCATTTTACACCCCTCTGTCTCTCTGCTCTTGCACCCATCCCCCTGCATCATTAGTTTAAATCCTCCCTGACAGCACTAGCAAACACTCCCCCAAGGATTGCACAATTGATTTTATTGTATTAATTTTAATATATTAATGTTTAAAATCCATGCATTGAAGAAAGAATATTTTACAGCCCATCTGTGGTCCCTAACCCCAACCGTAACCGGTCGTCACCTGCAGGACAGCAAACGTCAGCGTGTGACAGGGCGCACGACATGATGAGACAGCCAGATGTTGCCCTTGGATTTTGAACATTCCAAAATCCAGAGGTGACAGGGAGTCACTGCGCGTCACTACATGCGTCACCATGCATCAAGCCGCCTCACGACCCGACCACGACTCGACAACCTCTTTTCAGGCTGTCGCCGAAAATGTCACCCAAGTGGGACAGGCCTCTCACGCTGCGATATTGAGGGCAAGGCTTTTGAAGGCGGCGTCGGCGTCGGCGTCTCCCGGGCCAGGTTCTCGATCACCTCTGGCTCGAGTCCGCAGTGCTTGAAGAAACTGTCCAAGCCCGAGCAGGCTCGGGAGAAGCGGCAGTTGAGGTCGAAGTGCGAGCGCCGTAATCCGCCTTCACCAACCTGCCGCTTGAGCGGCTCCTTGGGCCGACCTGCTGCTGCTTCTCGTGGCACTGCTGGTGAGGTTACTTGTGCACCCTTGGGTGCTGCTGGTGTAGTTACTTATGCACCCTAGGGTGTTGCTAGCGAGGCTGCTTTTTCTCCCTGGAGTGCTGCTGGTGTGGTTACTTGTGCACCCCGGGATGCACCTGGTGTGGTGACTGGTGCTTCCTGGGGTGCTGCTGGAGTGGTTGGTTGTGCACCCTTGGGTGCTGCTGGTGTAGTTACTTATGCACCCTGGGTTGTTGCTGGCGAGGCTGCTGTTTCTCCCTGGAGTGTTGCTGGTGTGGTTACTTGTGCCCCCTGGGGTGCTGCAGCCTCTGCTAATTCTCCCGCTTCCGACGTTGCTGCTCCTGTTGCCAGCCCCTGCTGCTTGTCGCCCTGGCTGTTAGAGCCGGGCAGCAGTCACAGGACCAGGCTGTCCTAGAAACTGCGGTCGCTGCTGGTGGTTGCCGCTCCCCGCATGAACTCGCATTTCTGTCGGTACATGACCAGCGAATCGGGCCTGAGCTGCCTCTTGGAGCTGGAGCGATGCACGATGTCTGACTGGGAGCACCAGCTGCCTGCTCCGCTGGGGGCTGCCGGAGGCCAGGTAAGTCTTCACGTTGCTGCAGGCCCCGCTTCGCTGCCGCTGCCTTCCTCGGAGGCAGAGGTGCCCAAATCATTGGGCTCCACTTTGCACCCCTTCGCCATCTGGCTCTTTAAGTGCTCGGCCTTGTCGGCAGCCAGTCTCTCCACGGCGCTCTGCCGACCCCGCCTGTCCCCCTCCATTTCACTGCGGGGGTAGCCGGGACGCTTGGACATGAGCCTGAGTGGCAGAGAGATGCTCGCCTCGGGCGGCATGTTTGCATTGGGCGCGATCTCGTTCGGCATCTTACTTTGATCCAGCCAATGAGGACAAACACGTTTTCACATCCACTAAGAAGGAAAGACCAGGACTTCCATGAGCAATGACAGGCAGTCTGCAATTGCCTTAATCCACATTCACTATGACTTTGCCCATAACTTGGACAGTCGTGACTAGGTTTGCACAGTTATGGGGCTTTTTCACGGGGCGACTTGACGCAAGAGTTAACCAGAGTTTAACATCGTGGGAACCTCGTGCGATAACAGTACGGCATTCGTGGACCACCGTGGACCACCGTGGCGCTAACTGCAGGTAATCGTGTAACTTGGTGACTCGGGAGAAAATTCAAGCAAGTTTGAATTTCTCCAAGAGTGACTTGTACACTTGTGGTTGAGCATTGCAACATTATATGAACGTAGTGGCCAGTGCGATATCCGTGCGATATCCGTAATAACTCTTGCGGTTACCGTGGGAACTCCTGCGAACGGTGAATCCGGAAGCTGGACAGAGGGGACAGAAGGTGAGTAAAAATTGTCTTCTGTGGGATTGAATTTAAAAAATAAAGATTTGCATCTGCATATGGACATCAACTTATTCATGAGTTATGTTAATGAGATTCAAGAATCTTTAAAAGGGACTTTACTGAAAGGTCCCGCATTTTTAGGGTCCGTGAGAAATTTTTCACATGTACTTCTTTGAGAGATACAGTTCGGAGTCCTCGCCAACTAGCGATCGATGCCTTTCCGAAGCAGGGACCTGAACGCTACCAATCAATGTTCTCCAGAGACCCGTGTAAGGAGTGAACTGCACATGCTGGTTTAAATCGAAGACAGACACAAAAAACTGGAGTAACTCAGCGAGTCAAGCAGCATCTCTGGAGAAAAATAGGTGATGTTTCGGGACGAGACACATCTTCAGACTCAATTCCGATTAGGATGTCTGAAGAAGGGTTCCGATTCGAATCCCCCCCCCCCCCCCCCAACTCCCACCCACACACACAAATGCTGGAGAAACTCAGCGGGTGCAGCAGCATCTATGGAACGAAGGAAATAGGCAAGGTTTCGGCCCGAAAAGTTGCCTATTTCTTGTGCATGTGTCGGAAGTAACAGCAGATGCTGGTTTAAAGAGAATGCTGTAGTAACTCGACGGCAGGCAGCATCTCTGGGGAGAAGGAATGGGTGACATTTCGGGTCGAGACCCTTCTGATATGCTTCCTGTCCCGCTGAGCTACATGTTGTGTCTATCTTCGTTTTAATCCAGCATCTGCAGTTCCTTCCTGGCTGAACCCGATTGAAAGATGAGAGGCTGGGCGATAGAGCACTGAGTGTGACAAGGATCAGGCTTCAGTAAGCAAAGTAAAGAGAGGTGGCAACGTTATGGAAATGAAGCGGGTAATCCGAGTGATGGCGAGACGGTATCCTCTAATGTGTCGGGAAGAACTGTAGATGTTGGTTTGCGCCGATGATAGACACAGTAATACTGGAGACAGACATAAAATACTGGACGGGCAGCATCTGGATAAAAGGAATGGGTGACGTTTCGGGACGAGACTCTGAAGAAGGGTCTCCAGAGATGCTGCCCGTCCCGCTGTGTTACTCCAGCATTTCGTGTCTATCTTCCGTATGCTCTGTGATGGTCATCTCGGAGTCAAGTGGCAACTCTGGTCTGTAGACACGAGGAACTGCAGATGCAGGAATCACGAGCAAAACACAGAGCGTTGGACGAGCCTGACCCTTTGAGTTCCTCCATCACTTTGTGTTGAAGTCAGGTCTGGACATTGCTTGGCTCAGTCTCAGGCGCCGGCTAACTAGGAAGGTCGAGTCAAATTCCAGCACTAACACTCAAGAAATAACGTTTGCGGCCTGATGTTCCCAATATAACCATATAACAACCATATAACAATTACAGCACGGAAACAGGCCATCTCGGCCCTACAAGTCCGCGCCGAACAATTTTTTTCCCTTAGTCCCACCTGCCTGCACTCATACCATAACCCTCCATTCCCTTCTCATCCATATGCCTATCCAATTTATTCTTAAATGATACCAACGAACCTGCCGCCACCACTTCCACTGGAAGCTCATTCCACACCGCTACCACTCTCTGAGTAAAGAAGTTCCCCCTCATGTTACCCCTAAACTTCTGTCCCTTAATTCTGATATCATGTCAATCATATTTAATTGAAATCATCAATAAAGTAAATAAATAGATACCGGTCTAATCAGTATCTACGGGATTGGACAGGCTAGATGCAGAAAGAATGTTCCCGATGTTGGGGGAGTCCAGAACCAGGGTCCCAGTTTTACAGTCTTCATTTACTGGCGGCGGGTGTCTGTCACTGAAACAGGCAGGTGAGATTTCTCATCCACCTTGTGTGTACCTCTCTCTCTCTCTCTCCCTCCCTCTTACACAGGCTGAGAGACTCTGCCTCTGTGAGTGTACGTCTCTTTCTCCCCCTCTCCCACACACAGTAAGACCGAGGTACTGTGCTCAGTCCATCTGTGTCTCCCACATACACAGTAAAACATGTCTCCAAATGAGCCAATTCAACCAAGGGAGGATATTTATAGTGTGTGAAAAAAAAGTGACATCATTTGTGCCATGTGATGATTTAACAACACTTCACAATGTTCATTCAAGATTTAACGGGAAAGCTCGGGAGACGGACAAGTCACTCGCACAAATAACAGAAATGCCGAGTACCGTGGGAACTCTTTATCTACCCCCCGTTATATCGTGTGATATCGTGCTAGACCACGACCACTTCACTCTGGTTACATCTTGCGTCAAGTCGCCCCGTGAAAAAGCCGCATTACATTCTTGGAAAATGGAACTGGAAAACATGGTTTATGGCTAAATGGCAATATATGCTGGTCTGCCAAGAGTGTTGTCCAAGTCTGTGAGGAACCCTGAACTGTCTGCTAATCCCCTCACACTTTGGGAGCTCAAACAGGGCACTGCAAGAAGAGGTAGAAGTCGGGCTACCTACATTAGTGTACTAGCTGCGCAATGACACAGGCCTTGGACAGCGTTAACGAACTGAAGACTGCCAGTAAAGATAAAGTCACACTTCGGGAGACCAAACATGGCACTGCAAGAAGAGGTAGAAGTAGGGCCACCTATATCTGTGTACTGTGGAACGACACATGCTTTGACAGCATTAACAAACTGAGGACTGCCATGCTAGATAAACTGGACTGAGGTGCTATATTCATGGAACCAGGAATGGCATATAGACTAAGGCCAACAAATGCCTTTGCATTAGTAGAAGTAGTGGTAAATGGCAATATACATTCAGGAGCACCTGAATGATTTTGCAACATTATGCCATCATGTTGAGTGCTGTGGGACAGTGAACTAAGAACTAATTCCAGTCATGCTAGTCAACTTGGCTCAACAATAGTAACACTGGGTGATTCTTTAAATTGTACTTACCATGCTACTCACCTTTATGTGACATTTACCAGGAGCACCTGAATGATTATGCAGCATCATGCCAGCATGTTTGGTTGTTTGGTAAACTATATGATGAATTGTGAAATGTATGTTATGTTATTATATATTTTTATGTTATGGAATCAAAATCAAGAATTACAAATTCACATTTCAAAACAGGTTTATACTGAATTTCAATATTCCATACTAATATTTGAGAATACATGAGGTTGCATGCAAAATACTGATTTTCAAAATCCATTTTCTGTGTAGTACGTTATATTGCATTTATGTGAGAAATACAGATTTCCTCAACAAAATACAAATTTTCAGCCATCAAAATACAGAAATGCTCAGTGAAACTTGGCAGCTCTGCAATTATTTACAGTCACATTATATTTGAGAATTCAAAATGTGATTTGTGATCTTGTTTATGAGGCATCATGGAACTAGAATTTGTTATAATAGTATGACAGTAAACTAGATTAGTTTGAAAGCAATCATAGTAACGTAAATGCAGCATTTAGTTTGACTTCCATTTTCATGACGGAAATTGAAGTCGAACTAAATGTTGTATTCACATCACATCACTATTCCATGTTGAAGTTGATGTGATGTGAAGTTGTTAGGTCAGGAGGACCATTAAAGGTGCACTGCACACACTAACACAGTCTAACAGTAACAGGCAATCAACTCAACACACAAAACATTTTCTAAAAAAAGGTTTTCTTTACTGCAAAAACATGCAGTATTCTATTTGCAGTTTTTGCATGCTCCTTTATAATATTTTACATAACATAACATTACATAACAGTACAACTTGATTATTAAAACAAGAACAACAATTCTTGATTTAAAAAAAAAATGAATACAACAATGACCCCAATCATCCCATTCCACCCACTCATTACTCTTGACTCAACCAAAATTATTTCTGAAATATTGGTCATAAATTTAGTGCAGAAATGCACCAAAATAAGGCTCAGAATGCACCAGAGAGCATCTAAAACCCCAGAGCTTTCAGGGCCCTTAAGTGGGCCCTGGAACCCGGCCACGTGGGACTTCCCGCTTGTGATCTTCTTCTTGCATATGGCGTGCACAGCCTAAAGTTGTTGGACAACTTGTTCTATTTGATGGTACACAAAAATGCTAGAGAAACTAAGCAGGTGCAGCAGCATCTATGGAGCAAAGGAAATAGGCAACGTTTCGGGCTGAAACCCTTCTTCAGACTGATGGGGGATGGCGGGGAGAAGAAAGGAAAAAGGAGGAGGAGGAGCCCTTCGCTCCATAGATGCTGCTGCACCCGCTGAGTTTCTCCAGCATTTTTGTGTACCTTCGATTTTCCAGCATCTGCAGTTCCTTCTTAAACACTTGTTCTATTTGATTATGCACGCCGGGTTGATTGCATTTGTCGAAACAGGGCAGACCACGTGAAGTTTGCAATCTCCCATCCCCCGCTTGTGATGTGCGCTGCGTGCACATTATTTCACATAATATTTTTTGTAATCCTGTCGAAGAAGAAGAAGCCACCCCCCTTTTTGAAAAGCTTCATACGGGCCTGCAACTACTAAAGGCAAGACTCCAGTATGAAAGGACTGGATCATTTCCCACCCCAACTAACACTTCACACCCACTCACAGCCTGACCTTAGTCTGCAAAGACTGGGCCTTTCTACACCCACCCCCCTCCAATCACCATTTCACACCCAATTACCCACACCCTCCTTGCTGAAGAATATCACTTCATCAACAATAAAAATAGAGGAAGTAGAGAGGCAGTTCAGAAGACAGAAAAGCTGGAAATCTCCAGGACCTGACAATGTTTCCCCCTCTACTCTCAAGCTCTGTGCCTAAAAAATGGCATCGGTCTATACAGACATTTTTAACCAGTCCGTGCAAACACGTACTGTCCCTGCCTGCTTCAAAGTCACCACTATTGTCCCTGTACCCAAAAAGGCAAGGATTACTGGTCTTTATGACGACAGGCCTGTCGTACTAACCTCTGAATGTCATGAAGACACTTGAAAGGCTTGTGCTGGCCAAGCTGAAAAATATCACAAACCCTCTGCAGTTTGCATATTGGGCCAATAGATCTGTGGATGACGCAGTCAACCTGGGCCTGCACTTCATCCTACAGCACCTGGGGACCTACGTGAGGATCCTGTTTGTTGATTTTAGCTCTGCGTTCAACACCATTGTGCCAGAGCTACTAGACTCCAAACTTTCCGAGTTGACTGTGCCTGAACCCCACTGTCGGTGGATCACCAGCTTCCTGACAGACAGGAAGCAGCATGTGAGGCTAGGAAAGCTCATCTCAAACCCACAGCCCCTCAGCATAGGAGCACCGCAAGGCTGCGTACCCTCTCCTCTCCTCTACTCTCTATACCAACAGACCTCCACAGACACCTCTGCCAAGCTTCTCAAGTTTGCGGATGACACAACCCTGATTGGACTGATCCAGGATGGGGAGGAATCTGCCTACAGACAGGAAGTGTCACAGCTGGCGTCCTGGTGCCATCGCAACAACCTGGAGCTCAATGCTCTTAAGACAGTAAAATTGATTGTAGACTTTAGGAGAGCTCCCCCTTCCCTCACCCCACTCACCATCAAAAACACCACAGTCCCATATGTAGAGGCATGTAAATTCCTGGGAACCATCATCTCCAAGGACCTTAAGTGGGGGGCTACCATCGACTCCTCAGTCAAAAAGGCACAACAGAGGATGTACTTGATCAAAGGTGTTTTATGATTCATGTTTTATTATTATTCATGTTTTGTGTTTTCTGAGTCATTCATAACTGTCACTGTATGTCATGTTGTTACTTGTGGTCAGAGCACTAAGGCAAATTCCTTGTATGTGAATACTTGGCCAATAAACGTACTTACTTACTTCCTGTGGCAACTGAGGAAGCACAATCTGCCACAGGCAATGATGGTCCAATTCTACACGTCCAATTTTACACAGCTCCTCCCCTCCCCTCCCCTCCCCTCGCTTCCCCTCCCCTCTATGTCTACGTATCTCACTGTCTGTGTGTGTCTGTCTCTATATGTCTGCATCTCTCTCTTTCACCCCATCTCTCCCAAACTCCTCCATCCCCCCCAATCTCCCTCCCTCCACTATCCCCCCCTTTCTCCCCCCTTTCTACCCCTCTCTCCCTGCTCTCTGCCCCCCTCTCCCCCTCCCTCCCATGCACCCCTCGCTCTCCCCCTTTCTTCTCCTCACTCCCCGTCTCTCATACTGCCCCTCTCTCTACCCCAGGCCAGTGTCCCGTCGGGGGCTTTAACGTGGAGATGGACGATCCCACCGTCTTCACCCAAGACATCCCGTCACATTTTGGCTTCACCGTCGCGTTGTTCAAGGGCGACACCGAGAACTGGTGGGTCCTTCACCCCCACTGGCCCCTCTCCTCTCCTACCCTCCCCCACCCTCCCCTCCACCCTCCTCCCCACCTCCCATCCCCATCCACCCCTCCCCATCCCCACTCCCCTCGCCACCACCTCCCCCTCCCATCTCCCTCCCCTCGCCTCCACTACCCCTCCCCTCGTTTTCCCTCCCTACCTCCTCCCTACCCCCTCCCCTCCCCTCTCCACCCCTCTCCTCCACCCCTCCTCCCCTCTCCTCCACCCCTCCTCCCCTTCCCCACCTAGCTGAACAAAGGGGACTATGAAGGCATGAAAGGGGAGATGGCCAAAGTAGACTGGAAAGGGATCCTAGCAGGAATGACAGTGGAACTGCAATAGCATGAATTTCTGGGCATCATCCAGAAGATGCAGGATCATTTCATTCCAAAAAGGAAGAACGATTCTAAGGGGAGTAGGAGGCAACCGTGGCTGACAAGTGAAGTTAGGGATAGAATAAAACTAAAAGAAAAGATGTATAACACAGCAAAGAGTAGCCGGAAGTCAGAGGATTGGGAAACGTTCATAGGACAACAGAAGGAAACAAAACGGGCAATACGGGCTGAAAAGATGAAGTACGAAGGGAAGCTGGCCAGGAATATAAAGAAGGACAGTAAAAGCTTCTTTAGATATGTTAAGGGAAAAAGAATAGTAAAGTCAAATGTGGGTCCCTTGAAGGCAGACACGGGTGAAATTATTATGGGCAACAATGAAATGGAAGAGTTGAATAGGTACTTCGGATCTGTCTTCACTAAGGAAGACACAAACAATCTCCCAGATGTACTGGAGGACAGAGGATCTCAGGGGGTAGAGGAACTGAAAGAAATTTTCATTAGGCGAGAAATAGTATTGGGTAGGCTAATGGGACTGAAGAATGATAAATCCCCTGGGGCCTGATGGTCTGCATCCCAGGGTCCTCAGGGAGGTGGCTCTAGAAATAGTGGACGCATTGGTGATCATTTTCCAATGTTCCATAGATTCAGGATCAGTTCCTGTGGATTGGAGGATAGCTAATGTTATCCCACTTTTCAAGAAAGGAGAGAGAGAGAAAACGTGGAATTACAGACCAGTTAGCCTGACTTCAGTGGTGGGAAAGATGCTGGAGTCAATTATTAAAGAGGTAATAATGGGGATTTGGATAGCAGTAAAAGGATTAGTCCAAGTCAGCATGGATTTATGAAAGGGAAATCATGCTTGACTAATCTTCTGGAATTATTTGAGGATGTGACAAGTAAAATGGATGAAGGGGAGCCAGTGGATGTAGTGTATCTATACTTTCATAAAGCCTTTCATAAGGTCCTGCATGGGAGACTGGTGACTAAAATTAGAGCACATGGTATTGGGGGTAGGGTGTTGACATTGATAGAAAATTGGTTGGCTGACCGGAAGCAAAGAGTAGGAGTGAACGGGTCCTTTTCCGAATGGCAGGCAGTGGCGAGTGGAGTGCCGCAAGGCTCGGTGTTGGGGCCGCAACTGGTTACCATATATATTAATGGTGGCGGGGATGAAGGGGGCTGGAGTGGGTGAAGGAGGTAGTGGGGAGGGGTGGGGCGAGGGGGAAGGCGGATGAGATGAGAGGAGGAGGGGGTGATGGCGGTTGGGGGAGGGGGGGAGTGAGGTGGGAGGGAGTGAGGTGGGAGGGGTTGGTGGGAGAGAAAGGTATGAGGTGGGAGGGGGTCCGGTGAAGTGGGAGGGGGGTTGGGGGGAGGGGAGAATACTGCGGGGGAGTAAGGTGATAATAGTTGACGCGGTGGGAGTGAGATCTGTAACATTCTGTAAACATCCCCAGGATTCTAGTGGGGGCTCCTTTGTCAGAAGACCAAAAGGGATCGGCCACGGGGGCCGTCTATAAGTGTCGGTACAGAGACAAGAGTTGCAGCAAGCTCAACATTCCAGGTACGGGATGGAATGAGGGAGGGAGGGTGGGGGTGAGAGGGAAGGAGTTAGGGAGAGAGGAGGGAGGAGGGAGGAAGAGGGTGGAGGGAGGGAGGGGAGAGAGAGGGGAGGGAGGGAGAAAGGGAGGGAGAGAGGGAGGGAGGGAGAGAGGGGACCCCTCCCCTATAACCCCTCTGCCCCACAACCACCTCAACAACTCCTCTCCCCCACAACCACTTCGCCCCCACAAGCTCCCCGCCTCCTGCCTCTGTGCCGCGCCTGCACAGTTAGGGGCTATGGGTGAGTGGTGGAATATCGTGTTGGGGAGTGAGTTGCGTTGGGGGACCCCATCTCCTCTTTTACCCTCTCCCCTGTCTCTCCTGCAGTTCCTGTACCCCGGAACATTGAACTGCCGGTCCTGCCCCTCCCTGAACCAGGTTTTAGTCATGGCTACAACGTCCCAGTCGCTCGTACCTATCCATGCCCTAAGCTCATCTGCCTTACCCGCCAGGCCCCTTGCATTCAAATACGTGCAGTTTAAACCAACCTCCTTCCTTGCTCTCCGCCTTGCACCTGCCTATTCTGTCCACTAACCCCAACAGCCTCCATATCAACCTCTAGCCTCTCACTGTACAAGATCCCACTCCCCTGGCAATCTAGTTCGTGCCAACATGCATTCCTTCATTCTAGAGATGCTGGCTATTGTGCTGAGTTACTCCAGCATTTTGTGTCTATCTTCAATTGAAACCAGCATCTGTAGGTCTTTCCCAAACACGTTAGCTGTTGGTTTACAAATGATTACTTTTGTACTTCGCCCAACACCTCCGCTCGGTTCGCAATAACCAACCTGATCTGCCGGTGGCTCAGCACCTCAACTCCCCCTCCCATTCCGAATCCGATCTTTCTGTCCTGGGCCTCCTCCATGGCCAGAGTGAGGACCACTGTAAATTGGAGGAGCAGCACCTCATATTTCCCTTGGGCAGTATGAACATTGACCTCCAATTTCAGGTAGTCCCTGCTTTCTCCTCCCCTTCCCAGCTCTCCCTCAGCCCACTGTCTCCGCCTCTTCCTTTCTTCTTCCCGCCCCCCTCCCCCCCACCCTCACATCAATCTGAAGAAGAGCCTCGACCCGAAGTGTCGCGTATTTCCTTCGCCCCATAGATGCTGCCTCTCCGCTGAGTTTCTCCAGCATTTTTGTCTACCTTTGATTTTCCAGCATCTGCAGTTCCTTCTTAAACACTTTTGTTCCATTGTCATTTAGTTGCTGTGTTTCTTGCTTTCTGCTTCCAAACAGAAATTCCGGGGACGAATAACATTGGCCTTTCAATGACAACTGGTGAAAATAGGGCTGTGGTAAGTTACCGCACCGTCACGTTTGACAGTCAATCTGCCCGGGGTCTCACGCTCACGCACGCATGCACACACATGTACACACGAAATGCACACATGCTTATGCACATGCACACACATGCATGCACACGAAACGCGCACATGCCTATGCACACAAACATGCACCCAGGCGCACATACATGTACACACATGCACATACGCACACACATGCACACGCACAAGCACGCATGCACACGTGCACACACACGCACCTCCCTAGGGTCACACACACACAGCACGAAGCTCCATCCGCATGTATGTACGCACTCTCACACATATACACGCATGCACATATACACACATGCTGTGAAATTCACTGCAACGTGCCCTCACCAACACTCCTGCCACTGGCTGCAGGGGATCTGTTGCTCGCTCGTATGGATTTGGAACTGACTCACTGACACAAGATTTGAGTATAGAAGTTAGGATGTAATGTTAAAATTGTACAAGGCATTGGTGAGACCAAATCTGGAGTATGGTGTACAATTTTGGTCGCCCAATTATAGGAAGGATGTCAACAAAATTGAGAGAGTACAGAGGAGATTTACTAGAATGTTGCCTGGGATTCAGCAACTAAGTTACAGAGAAAGGTTGAATAAGTTAGGCCTTTATTCTCTGGAGCGCAGAAGGTTAAGGGGACACTTAATAGAGGTCTTTAAAATGATGAGAGGGATAGACAGAGTTGACGTGGACAAGCTTTTCCCATTGAGAGTAGGGAAGAATCAAACAAGAGGACATGACTTCAGAATTAAGGGACAGAAGTTTAGGGGTAACATAAGGGGGAACTTCTTTACTCAGAGAGTGGTAGCTGTGTGGAATGAGCTTCCAGCGGAAGTGGTGGAGGCAGGCTCGATTTTATTTTAAAATAAATTGGATAGGTATATGGATGGGAAAGGAATGGAGGGTTATGGTCTGAGTGCAGGTAGATGGGACTAGGGGAAAATAATTGTTCGGCGCCGACTTCTAGGGCCGAGATGGCCTGTTTCCGTGTTGTAATTGTTATATGGTTATATAAGACAGGGTTGTGGTGGAAAGACAATATTTGGGCTGGAAGTCTGTGACCAATGGAGTTATGCGGGGATCTGTGCTTGGTCCTCTGCTGTTAGTGATGTATATATAAATGAGGAGAAAGGAACAGCAGATGCTGGTTTACACTGAAGATAGACTCAAAATGTAACAGCGGGACAAGCAACATCTCTGGAGAGAAGGGATGCATGATGTTTCGGGTCAAGACCCTTCTTTAGAATAAAAGTATAAGTATATAAATGACTTGGACGTAAACGTAGATGGGTTGATTAGTAAGTTTCCAGATGACATGAAGATTGCTGGGATCACAATTGTGAGGAAGTTTGTCAAAGCAAACAGCGTGATATAGATCAGCTACAGAAATGGCAGATGCAGTTGAATCCCAGCAAATGTGAGGTTTTGCATTTAAAGGGGTCGAATATACAGTTAATGACAAACGTTTAACAGCATTGATCTACAGAGGGTTCTTGGGGCCCATAACTGTGAGAACGGCAACACGTAGATAGAGTAGTAAAGAAGGCGAATTATATGTTTGCCTTCATTGGACAGGGCACCGAGTACAAGAGTCAGGAAGTCACAATGCAATAAGGAGACACAACCATAGTAAAGATGAGGGAGTGGGGGCCCGGATAGGGGAAGTCATTAAAGAGATGAAGGGCATGTCAGGTATCTTGGACATAGGTCGGGTGAGAATGGGCCTGGGCAGATAGGATAGAGTCGAGGTACGTGGAATTCATTTCCGTGGGACAGAAACAGTGGGTCTGCAAGGGTAATTGTGTTTGTGGATTTTGGGGAGAAGGTAAAACCGGGCTGTGCGGGGCTGGGAACGATAAGGTTGGAGGCTGTGGAAGGCCGACAGCCAGAAGTGATGAAATCAGTAATGGTGTTTGAGACAAAGGCCTGGTACTCGGGTGTAGGATCATGGTCCAAGGATCAGTAGGAGGAGGTGTCAGTCATCGCGTGGCCTCAGGCCAGACTACAGCGGCACCTCCCTTGTCGGCAGGTTTGATTATAATGTCAGGATTGCTTTAAACTTTGCCCCTCTCAACGTAAAGCTATGCCCTCTCGCCTTTGACATTTCCACCCTGGGGGCATAATATTTCTCACAGTTTATCTGTGCCTCACATCATTTTATATAATTTTATCAGGTCTCTCTTCAACCTTTGAAGCTGCAGCGTAAACAGTCCAGGTGTGTCCAATCTCTCCTTGTAGCTCAGTGTTTGTAGATCAGAGGGATCTAGAGTGCTGGTACCTCGTTCCCGGAAAGTACTTTCATCTATCTGGGTATTGAGTATAGAAGTTGGCATGTCATGTTTCAGTTGTTGTAGATGTTGGTGAGGCCACAATTTAAGTTTTATGTTCAGTTTGGTCACCGTGTTATAGGAAAAATGTTGTTAAGCTGGAAAGGGTGCAGAGAAGATTTACAAGAATGTTGCCAGGACTTGAGGACCTGAACTACAGGCAGAGATTAGCGAGGCTAGGACTTTATTTTGTGGAGTGCAGGATTTACCCAGTGGAAGGGAATTGAGAATCAGAGGTTGTAGGTTTATGGTGAGGGGGAAAGATTTAATGGGAACTGGAGGGGCAACATTTGTACATAAAGGTATAGGGAACGAGCTGCTGGAGGAGTTCGTTGAGGCAGGTACTGTCACAACATTTAAAAGCCATTAGGACAGATACAAGGATAGGAGAGGTTTAGAGGTATAGGGTTCAACACAGGCAAGTGGGACTAGTGTAGATGGAGCACGTTGGACTGTGTGTGCAGGTTGGGCCAAAGGGCCTGTTCCCATGCTGTTTGACTTTATGTCCTTGACTAATCCAAGCATAGATTTGCCTTTGATAATTTGACATGCATCGAGCAGGTCTCCCCTCATCATCTGATGTTCCAGAGAAACTGTAGCGACTCTCCACAAGGACGTGGGCAGATTGGGAGAGTGGGTAAAGAATTGGCAGATGGAATACAGCCGAGAAAAGTGTGGAGCCATGTGGAATAAAGGTGTCGACTATTTTCCAAATGGGGTGAATTGAGAAATGGGAGATGCAGGCGGACTCAGGAATGCTGGTGCAGGATTTCACAAAAGGTTTATCTGCAAGTTGAACCAGTTGTAAGGAAGACAAATGCATTCAGTTTGAAAGGACTAGAATATAAAAGAAGGGATGTAATGCCAAGGCTCTATGAGCATTTGTTGTATTGTGAGCAATTTTGGGCACCATATCTGAGGAGAGACATGCTGGCATTGGAGAGGGTTCCAGAGGAGGATGACTAGAATGATTCCTGGGATGAATAGGTTAATATATCAGGACCATTTGATGGCTCAGGCCCTGGACTCACTGGAGTTCAGGAAGGGTGAGGAGAAGATTTACAAAGATGTTGCCAGGACTCGAGGGCCTGAGCTGCAGGGAGAGGTTGAGCAGGCTGAGACTCTATTCCTTGGAGCACAGGTGGCTGTGGTGATATTCTAGAGGTGTTTAAAATCGTAAGAGGAGTGGATAAGGGAAATGCACAGTTTTACCCAGGGTAGAGGAATCAAGAACCAGAGGTTTAAGATGAGAGAGGACAGATTTAATAGGAATATGAGGGACAGTTTTTTTACACTAAGGAAGGTGGGTGTATGGAACGTGCTGCCAGAGGAGATAGGTGAGGCAGGTACTATCACAATGTTTAAGAAAGATTTGGACAGGTACATGGATAGGATATGTCTAGAGGGATATGGGCCAAATGCAACTTGTGGTGTAGATGGGGCATGTTGGTTGATGTGGGCATGTTAGGCTGAAGGACCTGTTTCTATGCTATGACTCTAATGGGTGAATCTAGGACCAGAGGGCAGAGTGTCAGAATTAAAGGACGTCCATTCAGAATGCAGACAAGGCGGAATTTCTTCAGCCAGAGGGAGGTGAATGTGTGGAATATATTGCCACCGACAGTGGTGGAGGCCAAGTCATTGGACATTTTTAAAGCAGAGATTGACAGTTTGTTGAATAGTAAGAGAATGTCAAAGGTTACGGGGAGAAGGCAGGAGAATGTGGTTGAGAGGGAAAGATAGATCAGCCACGATCGAATGGTGGAGTACACTTGATGGGCCAACTAGCTAATTCTGCTCCTCTGACTTACGATCTTATTAGCAGTTTACTCTCCCTTATCTTCAAGCCCCACACTTTACCCAGGCACTTCCTGTTACGTTCAAAGAAGAAGTGATACAAAAAGAACAAAGAGGAACTGAAAGACGGCAACAAAAGAACATAGAAACATAGAAAATAGGTGCAGGAGGAGGCCATTCAGCCCTTCGAGCCAGCACCACCATTCATTGTGATCATGGCTGATCGTCCCCTATCAATAACCCGTGCCTGCCTTCTCCCCATATCCCTTGACTCCACTAGCCCCTAGAGCTCTATCTAACTCTCTTTTAAATCCATTCAGTAACTTGGCCTCCATTGCCCTCTGTGGCAGGGAATTCCATAAATTCACAACTCTCTGGGTGAAAACGTTTTTTCTCACCTCAGTCTCAAATGACCTCCCCTTTATTCTAAGACTGTGGCCCCTGGTTCTGGACTCGCCCAACATCGGGAACATTTTTCCTGCATCTAGCTTGTCCAGTTCTTTTATAATTTTATATGTTTTTATATGAGAAATCCTTGTTCAGACTTTCTGCAGGAAAGGTCTATAGATAGACAATATCCAATAGGTGCAGGAGTAGGCCATTCGGCCCTTCGAGCCAGCACCACCATTCAATGAGATCACGGCAGATCATCAACAATCAGTACCCCGTTCTTGCCTGTTGGAGAATTAGTTCCATGCCTTGTCATACTTTGAATTTCAATTCAAGTCAGTTTGTAGAATCACACAGCACAGCAACAGGCCCTTCGGCCCAGCTTTGACAGACCTATCTCTGGGTTGGCGGGTCTGTTTCCATGCTGTATGACTCTAGCGGGATCTCATCAGTTGGGCAACTGGACAGAGGAAAGGCTGATGCAGTAGGTGCAACATGTTACTGTTTGGGATGTCTAATCAAGGCAGGACCTTCACAGTGAATAGCAGGGTCCTGGGGAGTGTTGTAGACCAGAGAGAGAACTAGAAGAACATGTACATAGTTCCTTGAAAGTGGCATCACAGGTAGGTCGACCAGAGGCATCTGGGAGTGCAGGTACATATCAGATATATCCGAGGACACTATGGGAAGCTAGAGAGGAGATTGCAGGAATCCTCATGGAGATTTATGAGTCATCATTAAATACAGGAGAGATGCTGGAAGACTGGAGGGTGGCAAATGTTATGCCTGTCCTCAAGAAGGGCTGCAGGGAAAATGCTGGGAACTATAGGCCGGTGAGCTTAACATCTGTAGT
The DNA here is from genome assembly GCF_010909765.2 of Amblyraja radiata. NCBI lineage: Eukaryota > Metazoa > Chordata > Chondrichthyes > Rajiformes > Rajidae > Amblyraja > Amblyraja radiata. The sequence continues at coordinate 821,598 of NC_045984.1, read as the reverse complement.
TGGAAAGTTACTGGAGACTAATCTGAGGGACAGGATATACATGCACTTAGATGAAAAAGGGCTGGTTAGTGAAAGTCAGCATAGATTTGTACGTGGGAGGTCGTGTCTCACGAGTCTGATTGAGTTTTTTAAAGATTTGGCCAAAAAGGTCGATGAGGGCAGAGCTGTAGATGTTGTGTACATGGACTTCAGTAAGGCGTTCGACAAGGTTCCGCATGGTAGGCTGCTCTGCAAGGTTAGATCGCATGGGATCCAAGGATAGATAGCTGAATGGATAGAACATTGGCTCCATGGAAGGAAGCAGAGGGTGATGGTGGAAGGTTGCTTGTGACTAGTGGTGTGCCTCAGGGTTCAGTGCTGGGTCCGTTACTTTTTGTCATCTACATCAATGATTTGGATGAGAACATACAGGGCAAGATTAGCAAGTTTGCAGATGGCACAAAAGTGGGTGGTTTTGCAGATCGTGAATATGTTTGTGAAAAATATCGGCAGAATCTCTTGCTCAGTTGGCCCAGTTTTGGGAGCAATAACATGGGCAGGACCGACACAGTGAATGGTAGGCCTCTGGGTGGTGTGGTGGTGTTGTGGAGCAGAGGGATCTAGGTGTACAGGTGCATGGTTCCTAGAAGGTGGAGTCACAGGTAGATAGTGTGGTCACAAAAAGTCTTGGCACTTTGGCCTTCATCAGTATTAAGTATAGAATGTTCAAAAGGGAACTGCAGATGCTGGAATATCGAAGGTACACAAAATTGCTGGGGAAACTCAGCGGGTGCAGCAGCATCTATGGAGCGAAGGAAATAGGCGACGTTTCGGGCCGAAACCCTTCTTCAGACTGATGGGGGGTGGGGAAAGAAAGAAGGAAAAGGGGAGGAGGAGGAGGAGCCCGAGGGTGGGCGGATGGGAGGGTGGGAGGAGACAGCTAGAGGGTTAAGGAAGGGGAGGAGACAGCACGGGCTAGCCAAATTGGGAGAATTCAATGTTAATGCCATAAGGACGCAAGGTCCCCAGACGGAATATGAGGTGCTGTTCCTCCAATTTCCGCTGTTGCTCACTCTGGCAATGGAGGAGACCCAGGACAGAGAGG
>NC_045984.1:805514-815514 GCF_010909765.2 Amblyraja radiata | reverse complement strand
CATCTCTCCCCCTCCTCTCCCTCAAGAGAGAGAGAGAGAGAGAGAGAGAGAGAGAGTGTGTGTGTGTGTGTGTGTGTGTGTGTGAGAGAGAGAGAGAGAGAGGTGACCACACTAGTGAGATAATGCCCGGGCTGCTGACCGACCGACCGATGGGGCCACGGGCGAGGCGCTGCTGCTGCTGCTGCTGCTGCTGCTGCTGCAATCCATGGGCTGCACTACGTCGGGACGGGTGAGGTGGGGCCGGAGACCCGACAGTCCCCTCGACCCAAGTAGTAGCGGTCAAATACGGGACAAGGGCGGTCCCGTACGGGACAAAGTAATTTGGCCCAATACACGGGATGTCCCGGCTAATACAGGCCAGGTGGCAACTCTAATATAACCATATAACCATATAACAATTACAGCACGGAAACAGGCCATCTCGACCCTTCTAGTCCGTGCCGAACACATAAGCTCCCCTAGTCCCATATACCTGCGCTCAGACCATAACCCTCCATTCCTTTCCCAGCCATATAACTATCCAATTTATTTTTAAATGATAAAAACGAACCTGCCTCCACCACCTTCACTGGAAGCTCATTCCACACAGCTACCACTCTCTGAGTAAAGAAGTTCCCCCTCATGTTACCCCTAAACTTCAGTCCCTTAATTCTCAAGTCATGTCCCCTAGTACCAGGAGAGGGTGGGGAAGAATGGCCTTGTGTGTGTTTGAGTGAGAGCGAGAGAGAGAGACTTGGACTCACCGTGCACCATCTCTCTCTCTCTCCCTCTCTCTCTCACACACACACACGTCTGCCACAGAGGGTAGTTGAGGCCAGTTCATTGGCTATATTTAAGAGGGAGTTAGATGTGGCCCTTGTGGCTAAGGGGATCAGAGAGTATGGAGAGAAGGCAGGTACGGGATACTGAGTTGAATGATCAGCCATGATCATATTGAATGGCGGTGCAGGCTCGAAGGGCCGAATGGCCTACTCCTGCACCTAATTTCTATGTTTCTATGTCATGTGTTGGAGCAGAATTAACCCATTCGGCCCATCAAGTCTACTCCATTCAATCATGGCTGATTTATCACCTAACCCCATTCTCCAGCATTCTCAATATCAATCAATATTTATTACATGTCATTCTCCCCACAACCCCGTGACTGGTGCTGATCAAGTGCAGCAACAGTGCAGCTCTCTCTCTCTCCCCCCCCCTCTCTCTCTCTCTCTCCCTCCCTCTCTCTGTCCCAGTGTATTTCTCTCTCTCATTCTCTCTCTTTCCTTCTCTATCTCTGTCGGTGCATCTCTCTCTCTCTCTTTCATTCTCTCTTTCTTTCACCTCTCTCTCTCTTGGTTCTTGGTTTCTTGGTCCTCCAAAATATTCCAAATGGAATTTAAACTGGAGGTGGTGAAGGGTTATTGGGAAGAAAGAGCTACTTTAAATGTAGTTGCATCTGGTTGGGTAACTATAGATGGGTGGAGTTTAATGAATTGCGGTCCACATGCACTGTGTGTGTACTTTCCTTCCCCTCTTCACAAGAAGATTATTCAGTATTTGCATTGTACAGTGTACACAAGGTCCATAGACTTTCAATAGTCACATTACATCAGGTGATTATTGTAATACAAGAGTGTAATCTGTATCTCCAACAGTCTCCACCCCCCTACAGGGAGCAGCGTTCACCGAAGGCCTCTAGAGTTCCCGTGAACACCGTGTGTTCCCTCTCCATGGACACGCACGTATGGACATGTGACCATCGACTGCCCACTGCCTGGACCCGTGGGTGGCCATCTTGGCCAGGCCCAGGAGCAAACCGACAGGGGGATCGCACCCTCCCTATCGACCCTGCCCACTCCCTGCCTTGTGCCCAAAATACAAAATGCAAGCAGAACTTGAGGAGCAGCCCCTTCAGATACTCATACAAGGGCTGCAGCCTCTCACAACCCATATACACGTGGAACACAGTCTCTTCCTCACCGCAGAAGTGACAGGCGGCTGGTGAATCCGTAAACCAACTGGAATATCTGTTACATGCCTCAGCTCTGTGCAACACTCTCCACCCCAGGCCCCCGATGTAAAGGAGGACGACTCCCTTATAGAGAGATCTCCTCTAGGGACCGCTCCCACTGTCAGGTGGCAACACCACGTGTCCAGACGGAAGACAAGGGCAAGGAAGTGTAGCGTGTAAAGGAGCAACCTGTACAGTAAACGTCTCACCACGTCACGGAATTATACCCGCAGTGTGTGTGTGTGTATGTGAGAGAGAGATACCTGCACTGTGTGTGTGTGCATTTGCGTGCGTATGTGTGCGTGTATGTGTGTGTGCGTGTGTGTGTATGTGTGTGAGACCTGCACTGCGTGTGTGTGTGTGAGTGAGAGAGAGATACGTGCACTGTGTCTGTACGTGCGTGCGTGTGTGTGTGTTAGAGAGAGATAGCAACACCCTGTGTGTTGCAGTGATTACTAATGTTCGGACCTGTCTAAACTCTCCCCATCTCTCCCCACCACGGCCCAGTGTGTCCCAAGGTGATTCTTGACCTGGCTTTCCTCATCGATGGATCTGGAAGTGTTCATGGCACAGATTTTGGGAAGATGAAGGTTTTTGTCAAGGCTATGATGACTAAGTTTGCAAGCAAGGACACTCAGGTAAGCGTATCCAACACATTTGAAGATGACACTGAACTGGGGGGATGCAGATGGAGAAGATGGTGTCAAGACTTGCGGCAAGATCTTGATCGGTCGGCCAGGTGGGCTGAGGAATGGTCGATGAAGTTTAATACAGAGAAAGTGAGGTGTTGCACTTTGTGAAGTCTAACAAGGGCAGGAGCTCCGTAGTGAATGGTAGGGTCTGGGTAGTGTTGTAGAGCAGAGGAATCTAGGAGTACAGGAACACTTCCTTGAAGGGAGTCACACGTAGATAAGGTGGTCAAAGGCTATTAGCACATTGGCCTTCATCAGTCAGAGTATTGGATATAAATCCGAGGTCATGTTGCAGTTGTACAAGATATTAATAGGGCCACATTTACAGTATTGTGGTCAGTTTTGGTCAACATGCCATAGGAAAGATCTTGTTAAGCTGGAAAAGGTGCAGAGATGATTTACGAGGATGTTGCCTGGATTCGAGGGTCTGAGCTATAGGGAGAGGATGAGCAGGCTGGGACTTTATTGCTTGGAGCGCAGGAGGATGAGGGATCTTATAGACTACAGGGCTCTCACTTAACCATTTTTGCCTGTTGCCAGCCGGGCAACCTTGGCAGCTTTTTAGGTTGCCAAATGACAGTTTAGGTGGTCATTTAAGACGGCTTGCATGACGCGTGCGATAATGTGCTCGGACGAAGTGCGTAGTTACCAGTCGGAATTATGCTCAATGAAGCATTCACATATTATTTCTGTTTCAAATAAAGTCACAAACTAAACATATTCACCAATCAAGACATGATATATACCACAATGACATGCAGCAAAATTATAATACAGTATCTCAACTCTTTTTACACGTTGCAATGAATGCAATTTCTATTATTTCTTTCCACTTCCAAACAAAAATGTGGTTGGATTATTCAGCGTATGATCAACCTCGGTGAGACCAAGCGTCGGCTTCGCACAACACCTCCGCTCGGTTCGCAATAACCAACCTGATCTCCTGGTGGCTCAGCACTTCAACTCCCCCTCCCATTCCGAATCTGACCTATCTGTCCAGGACCTCCTCCATGGCCAGAGTGAGGCCCACCGCATATTGGAGGTGCAGCACATCATATATCGCTTGGGCAGTTTACACCCCAGCGGTATGAACATTGGCTTCTCCAATTTCAGTCCCTGCTTTCTCCTCCCCTTCCCAGCTCTCCCTCAGCCCACTGTCTCCGCCTCTTCCTTTCTTCGTCCACGCCCCCACCCTTTCATCAGTCTGATGAATGATCTCGACCCAAAACGTCACCTATTCCCTTCGCTCCATAGATGCTGCCTCACCTGCTGAGTTTCTCCAGCATTTTTATCTACCCATTCACGCAAGTTCTGTTATCCCATCTTCCTCACCCACTCCCTACACATTCGGGGCAATTTTACAGAGACAAGTTAACCTACAGAGCCAATGCATCTTTGGGATGTGGGAGGAAACCCACACGCTTGCAAGGAGAATGTGCAAATTGAACACAGACAGTGCACGAGAACAGGATCGAAACACAGATCTCTGGTGTGTGAAGCAGCAAGTCCACCAGCTGTGCCACTATGTTTTGTTTTGGTTACTAAAAAAATGAAAATATCCATTTTCAGTTTTAAATCTCCAAGTGACACTATGTTGTAAGGGAGTTGTAATTAAGTTCAAGACTATGGGGCAGTACGTTGGCCATAAAGTTGCTGCATAAAAGTGCCAGAGACCCGGAATTGATCCTGAATATGGGTGCTGTCTGTATGGAGTTTGCTCCTTTTCCCTTTGAACGCGTGGGTTTTCTCCGGGTGTTCTTGTTTCCTTCCACATTCCAAAGGTTTGCAGGAACCTATTTCAGACCCAACCCAAAACATGATATTTTCCTTTTGTCCAGAGATTCTGTCTGACCTGTTGAGTTACTCCAGCTTTTTGTGTCTATCTTTGGTTTAAACCATCATCTGCAGTTCCTTTCTACACACACGATACTATACGATAGAACTTTATTAATCCCAGGAGGGAAATTGTGTGTATATATTATACACACACACACATATATATATAGTTATATATTTTCATACATAAAACTCTGATCCTGGATGTGTGTGTGTATTTGTGTGTGTGTGTGTGTGATGTTCGTGTGCGTTTCACATCTCCTCAAAAACAACGCGCTAACGGTGACATTTTTATGTATTCCAATAGAGATTTACGCCATGATATCAAAAATCGCCTGATATGTTCAAAAGTTTCAAATAACTTGGAAAACAAACGAGATTATCTCGCTGATGACGTCACAATGGCTCTGCTCCTCGCAGCTGTGCTATGTTCCACGCGCGGCGAATGACATCAACTCCCTCCCCCTCCCCTCACCCCCTCAGTTCTTCAAAAGACAGAAAGAACGAGCAAGTGGCCTCTGTACTGTAGCTCCCGAGCACTTCCAAGGTCACGAGCACTCACGAGCTTCCCGGCCTGCTTTTCCAAAACTTTCTCAACGATCATTATATCACTTTGCTGAACTTCCACATCTCTAAAGATAATAATCCGATTGAACTTCACTGTTTTGGTTTAACTTTGTAAAAGTTGCGTTTTTTGTTCTATGAAGAATTTCCTGTGTCTCACTTAATTGTACTAATTCTTAAAGATAACATTTAACTTCAAAGATAGTGCTTGTTTAATTTTAAAATATATTTCTAATGTTGCTTTTCCCCGTTTGTTACTTCCCAGTTTTTTTCCGCTACTAATTTCGATACAATTTTTAAAGTTCGTGGTTATTTACTTCGCAAATTTTGACAGATTGTTGACTGCTTTAAAAAAAAATTGCTGTTGATTTGGAAAGACTCAGATACCCCCTGCTATCCCTCCCCCCTCTTCCCCAATCCTCCTCTTTCCCCCCCCCTTCTCCTCTCCCCCCCTCCTCCCCCCCCTTCCACCCCCCTCTTTTCCTTCTGCTCACTCCCCCCTCTTCCCCCCATTTCCCCCCCCTCTTCTCCCCCTCTTCTCCCCCTCTTCCCCCCCCCCTCTCTCCCCCCCTCTTCCCCCCCATTCTCTCTCTCTGCCCCCTCTCTCTCTGCCCCTCTCTCTCTCTGCCTCTCTCTCTCGCTCTGTCTCTCTCTCTCTCTCTCTCTCTCTCTCTCTCTCTCTCTCTCTCTCTCTCTCTCTCTCTCTCTCTCTCTCTCTCTCTCTCTCTCTCTCTCTCTCTCTCTCTCTCTCTCTCTCTCTCTCTCCCTCTCCCTCTCCCTCTCCCTCTCCCTCTCCCTCTCCCCCTCTCTCCCTCTCTCCCTCCGCTCTCTCCCCTCTCTCCCCTCTCTCTCCCTCTCCCCCCCTCTCCCCACTCCCCTTCAGCCTCTCTCCCTCTCTCCATCTCTCTCCCTCTCCCTCTCTCCCTCTATCCCTCTCTCTCCTCTCTCTTCAATTTTCAATTAAAAAACTTTATTGGCATGATAAACAAAAACATTGTTATATTGCCAAAGTATAAAACATGACATACATATTTAAAAGGCATAAGTATAAATACAAGTATACAGTGCATGGCTAGATATGTCCCTGTACATAAACTCACAATAGGCCTATAGCCTTTTATTGATTGCTACACGTTCTTGCAGCTGTAAGCAGTACAACACAATAGCAAGTTCAGCAATTCAATATTAATTTCTTAGTGTTAGTTAATATCAATTAGTGTGTGCGTACATATGTGCATGTTGGTCATTCACCGTCTCTCAGGTTATGGCATGCTTGTGCACCAAGATGTGCCGTATTTCCTTCGCCAAGGACTATTCTTAGTTTTGATGTATCATCTAGTTCTTTAAAATCAGGGGTTGCCACACTGAGTTTGTCAAAGTATGCTTTCCTTGTTTTGTCAAATTTATTGCATTTTAGGAGGAAGTGCACCCCTGTTTCAACCTCATCTGTCAAACAGTGGCCGCATATTCTGTTTTCTCTTGGTTGCCAGAATCTCTTCTGTCTTCCTTTTTCAACTGCCAAATAGTGGTCACTTAATCTGTATTTGGTGAGGGTCTGTCTCTGCTTTATGTCTCTAACAGTTGAGAGATAGTCTGGGAAGGGTGATTATAGGATAATGGGTTGTATATATGACTAAGATACTGTATAGTATATGAGGATTTTTCTTTTCTTTTTTCTTCTTTTTTCTCTTTTTTTGTATGGCTGTAAATATTTGATTAGTGTATAAATGTAAATAATTTGGTGTACATATAGTGGCTGGTGTACATATGGTGTACATATAGCTGCTGGTGTATATATGGTGTACATACGGTGTACATATAGCTGCTGGTGTACATATGGTGTACATATAGCTGCTGGTGTATATATGGTGTACATATGGTGTACATATAGCTGCTGGTGTACATATGGTGTACATATAGCTGCTGGTGTATATATGGTGTACATATGGTGTACATATAGCTGCTGGTGTACATATGGTGTACATATAGCTGCTGGTGTATATATGGTGTACATATGGTGTACATATAGCTGCTGGTGTATATATGGTGTACATATAGCTGCTAAATTTGTATGATAATTATAAGCAGTTGAGTAAGGGGTGGGAATTAATAAGCTTTGGCTCCTTCCTGCTCTTTGGACACATACGATTTCATTTATTTTTAGATATTGTTTATGATACTTTATAAATATTCTTATTTTGTTTGTTGTATGCGGTTTTTGGCCGCATATTCTGTTTTCTCTTGTGTGCCAGAATCTCTTCTGTCTTCCTTTTTCAACTGCCAAATAGTGGTAATTTAATCTGTATTTGGTGAGGGTCTGTCTCTGCTTTATGTCTCTAACAGTTGAGAGATAGTCTGCCAATTTATAATCTCTTTTTAGGGCACGGTAACATTCTAATCTGCTTTGTCTTTTGGTTTCTTTATCCCAATGTTCCAAATACGTTTCTTTACATTGTTTGATAATTTGGTTCACTGGTGATTGGGTTCTTGGTTCTTGGTTTCTTGGTCCTCCAAAATATTCCAAATGGAGGTGGTGAAGGGAGGGCTTAAGCCAGAAAGGGTTATTGGGAAGAAAGAGCTACTTTAAATTTAGTTGCATCTGGTTGGGTAACTATAGTTGGGTGGAGATTATTCCATGCTTTAATTATGCGGGGGAAGAACTAATTGCTGTACACACCTGTCTTGGTAGCTGGAATCACAAATTGGATCGAATGCCCTCGTCTGCTCCTAATTGGTTTGGATTTGGTGTTGGTCTTGTAATCTATGTCGAGCTGACCATTTAACATTTAGTAAAAACAGGTCAAACGGTGAGCTTCACGTCTGTCTTGGAGAGGGTTCCACCCCAGAGAATTCAGAAGTATGGTGACACTCGCTTCCCTCTCATAGGTGTTAGTAACAAATCGAACTGCCTGTCTTTGGACACGTTCGATGGAAGAAATGTTTTTATCAATATTGATCTGTGGCTGGTCAGGATTTAACTGGATAGGGTTTAACTGGATAGGGGTAGTTAGTCTCAGTACCAACTGACACAGGGAACTCCTTTCTGAGTTCCCCTCTTGTGTTTGAAGGGCTTTAAACTGGAGGGTATCTGGGGGGCTAGATTTAAGGTGATTCCAAAAAATTTGTGCTCTTTTCTGGATATTTATTATCAGTGGGTATCTGCCTAATTCCACCCTACATGCGCTTGTTGGTGTTTTCCTTTGTATACGGAGGATATTCCGACAGAATTCCGCATGCAGGGCCTCCGTTGTATGTTTTTTCCCATTTACTATAACTATGGTGACTGAGCGGACCCCATACTTCACTACCATAAAGCGCAATAGGCTGGATTACACTGTCAAATATTTTAAGCCAGATTTTAATTGGGATTTGGATGTTGTAGAATCTTCTTTTTATTGCATACAGAGCTCTTCGAGCTTTCTCTTTTAGTGCATTGACTGCCATATTGAAGCTCCCTGATGCTGAAACAGTTAGACCAAGGTAAGTATAGTTCATGGAGGGAACTAACAGTTGAGAGATAGTCTGCCAATTTATAATCTCTTTTTAGGGCACGGTAACATTCTAATCTGCTTTGTCTTTTGGTTTCTTTATCCCAATGTTCCAAATACGTTTCTTTACATTGTTTGATAATTTGGTTCACTGGTGATTGGGTTCTTGGTTCTTGGTTTCTTGGTCCTCCAAAATATTCCAAATGGAGGTGGTGAAGGGAGGGCTTAAGCCAGAAAGGGTTATTGGGAAGAAAGAGCTACTTTAAATTTAGTTGCATCTGGTTGGGTAACTATAGTTGGGTGGAGATTATTCCATGCTTTAATTGTGCGGGGGAAGTACGAATTGCTGTACACATCTGTCTTGGTAGCTGGAATCACAAATTGGATCGAATGCCCTCGTCTGCTCCTAATTGGTTTGGATTTGGTGTTGGTCTTGTAATCTATGTCGAGCTGACCATTTAACATTTAGTTAATATCTAATTCCACCCACGTCTGAAGAAGGGTTTCGGCCCGAAACGTCGCCTATTTCCTTCGCTCCATAGATGCTGCTGCACCCGCTGAGTTCCTCCAGCAAGTTTGTGTACCTTAAGTATAGTTCATAGTGTGTTCGATAACAGTACCATTGAGAGTAAATTTCTATTTATCTTCCTGGCATCTGGGTCTTTTCTGAAAAATCATGATGTTGGTTTTCTTTTGATTTACTGCCAGGGCCCAATTTTTGCAGTACTCATCAAGTAGGTCCAACTGTTGCTGCAGTCCCTGTTCTGTGGGGGACAGCAGAACCAAGTCATCTGCATAAAACAGGGATTTTACTTCTCTGTCCAGAAGACAGAGGCCCGGCGCTGTGCTCTGGTTCAACTTTGCTGCCTAATCGTTGGTATATACATTAAACGGTGTCGGGCTCAGATTGCAGCCTTTGCCGGACACCTTTTCTCTGGACGAAGAGATCAGTGCGTTTGTCCCCAATTTTAACGCCACATTTATTATTCAGATTCTTTGATTTGATAAGGTCATATACCTTTCCTCCTATACCATAGCCGAGGAGTTTGTAATAGAGCCCTTCATGCCAAATAGAGTCAAATGCTTTCTCAAAGTCAATAAAACAGGCAAATATTTTCCCATTTTTTCGCTTGGTGTACATGTTTTTCAATGAGAGTGTGGAGGGTATAAATGTGGTCAGTGGTACGGTGTTTTGGGAGGAAGCCAATTTGGTTTTTACTGAGAATATTGTGTTTGTTAAGGAAATCCTGCATTCTGTTGTTTATGATACTGCAGAATAACTTCCCTAGGCAGCTACTGACACAGATGCCACGATAATTATTTGGGTCTAATTTGTTTCCACTCTTATAAATGGGTGAAATAAGCCCTTGACACCAAATATCAGGGAAATAATCTGAGTGTAGTATGATGTTGAACAGCCTAAGCACTAT